>NC_057408.1:28548840-28853686 GCF_019320065.1 Cervus canadensis | reverse complement strand
CTCTCTCTCTCTCTCTCTCTCTCTCTCTCTCTCTCTCTCTCTCTCTCTCTCTCTCTCTCTCTCTCTCTCTCTCTCTCTCTCTCTGTTGGACTAACCAACCTGAACCCACCAACTGAGGAGATATAAGTACCACCCTCAAAGCCTACCCAGTCAACAATCATACTGTGTTCTCAGTTTTTAGCCAATCTTCTTTTAACTATTGTGACAAGATTTTTCTTTAATTGTTAAATGGGAAAGTCCTCTTTCACTGTTACCACATCACACCTCACTTTTCAAGATGTTTCACAAAATCATCCTTAATCTGCAATCAAACCCTAAGACACACTACTTGTTACAACAATACCCACAGGGGAAATATAAACCCCTTTTCAGCCCTTCAGGCTCTCTCTAACAGAAATCTAAGCCTGCCCCTAGATATTCAAGTCTATAAACTGGAGCCACATAGTGGGCCAGCCTTTTTATACTTCATTCTTCACCACTAACAATACACATGCATGTCATGACAGTTTACAAACTAATGTCAGCAAAACTTCTGGTGCTAGTTATTATATTCAACACACACTTATCATTACTCTCCCTGAATATAGACTACTACCCAACTCCATATGCTGCAAAAAAGGGGCCATATTCAAAATGCAAATGGAACTCCTCTGCAACTGTCTCCCTGAACTTTTCTGCCACCAGTATAACCAAACCACTTACACTGTCTTACCAGGACCATCTGGATTATTCTGGCTATGTGGGGCCTCAGACAATGCCCCCACAGTAACAGTAAAGCCATTGCTACCTCACATCTAGACAACACACTTCATTATGAGGACTGCACCTTGGGAACTGTGACTCCAGCCAAAATAAATATTCTCAGCATATCTCATGTAAGATAAAAAAGGACTTTCATTTTGGCTAGCAAGAATTTCGTGCTAGCTTAAACTGTCCCCATTGGAGAGGATTTGCCAATCACGAGGCAATGTTGAAGGATCAAATATCCTCCCTGGATCTCACACCAAAGAAAACCAGAGACACTCTCCCAATCTTTCAAAACTCCCTAGATTCCCTGGCAAGCATGGTTTGTGACAATTGCTGAGCCCTGGACTATCTCCTATCTAGTCAAGGAGGGGTTTTTGCTCTTATAATAAAACATGCTGCACAAATATTAATGTCACAGAAGTAGAAGTACATGTTAAAGAAATGTACAAGAATGGTTTCTTGCCTCCACAGGTATAATCAAGGGAAGTGAGAATGAACTGAGATCATTAAGGGGTGATCCCCAGGATACACTTGGCTTCTCTCATTTCTAGGTCCTATAGCCACTCTATTTCTCAAACTTCTCTTAGGTCCTTACATTTTTAACTACCCAGCTACATTTCTATCTTCTGGAATAAAAAACTCCTAACTTCAAATGATGCTACACCAGGGATTTCAACCCATCACACTTGAAGAAAGGGAATATGAACACATCCTGGACAGTTACTACCTCCTTCTACTCCTTACTCTCCATCTCTGCACTATTAAAAAAAAACCTTAAAACTCCTTTCTGTGAGAGACGACAAGGAGATCTGGACCCATAGATAGGAACAATGCCAATGCTCAGCTTGAGACAGTTATAGAAGATGAACTATTGACCCTTTGCTTCTTGTAAGATTGTAAGTGTAAGATGAGTGCAACTGTATGGTAGTTTGAACATTCTTTGGCATTGCCTTTCTTGGGGATTGGAAAGAAAACTCAACTTTTCCAGTCCTGTGGCCACTGTTGAGTTTTCCAAATTTGCTGGCATATTGAGTGCAGCACTTTAACAGCATCATCTTTTAGGATGTGAAATAGCTTAACTGCAATTCCACCACATCCACTAGCTTTGTTCATAGTGATACTTTCTAAGGCCTACTTGACTTCACACTCCAGGTTGTCTGGCTTTACATGAGTGATCACACCATCATGGTTATCTGGGTCATTAAGACCTTTTTCGTATTGGTCTTCTGTGTATTGTTGCCACCTCTCTTAATATCTTCTGCTTCTTTTAGGTCCATACCGTTTCTGTCCTTTATTGTGCTTCTTTTCAACAAATATTCCCTTGGTATCTCTAATTATCTTAAAGAGATCTCCAGTCTTTCCCATTCTATTGTTTTCCTCTATTTCTTTGCATTGTTCACTTAAAAAGTCTTTCCTATCTCTCCTTGCTATTCTCTGGAACTCTGCATTCAAATGGGTATATCTTTCCTTTTCTCTTTTGTCTTTTGCTTCCTTTCTTTTCTCAGCTATTCGTAAGGCTGCTCAGACAAGGCAGCCTTTTCTCTTTTGTCTTTTGCTTCCTTTCTTTTCTCAGCTATTTGTAAGGCTGCCTCAGACAAGACATTTTGCCTTCATGCATTTCGTTTTCTTCTGGATGGTTTTGATCACTGCCTCCCATACAATGTTGTGAACCTTTGTCCATGGTTCTTCAGGCACTCTATCAGATCTAATCCCTTGAATCAATTTGTCACTTCCACTGCATAATTATAAGGAATTTTATTTAGGCCATACCTTTATGTCTTGACGGTTTTCTTTACATTCTTTAATTTAACTCTGAATTTTACAGTAAGGAGTTCATGATCTGAATCACAGTCAGTATCTGGTCTTCTTTTTGCTGACTATATAGAGCTTCTCCATCTTCAGCTACAAAGAATACAATCAATCTGATTTTTATATTGACCAGCTAGTGATGTCTTGTCTTGTGTTTCTGGAAGAGGGTGTTTGCTATGACCAGCACATTATCTTGGTAAAACTCTGCTAGCCTTTGAACTTTCAATTTTGTACTCCAAGGGCAAACTTGCCTGTTGTTACAGGTATCTTTTGACTTCCTACTTTTGCATTCCAGTCCCTTATGACATCTTTTTTTGATGTTAGTTCTAGAAGGTCTTGTATGTCTTCATAGAACCATTCACCTCCAGCTTCTTCAACATTAGTAGTTGGTGCAGAGACTTGGATTACTATGATATTGAATGGTTTGCCTTGGAAATGAACAAAGATCGTTCTGTCATTATTTAGATTGTACCCAAGTACTGCATTTTGGACTCTTTTGTTGACTATGAGGACTACTCCATTTCTTCTAAGGGATTCTTGTCCACAGTAGTATATATAATGGCCATCTGTATTAAATTCACTAATTCCTGTCCATTTTAGTTCCTAAAATGTCTATTTTCAATCTTGTCATCTCCTGTTTGACCACTTCCAAATTACCTTGATTTCATAGACCTAATATTCTAGTTTTCTATGCAATATTGTTCTTTACAGCATTGAATTTTTCCTTCACCACCAGACACTTCCACAACTGAGCATTGTTTCCACTTTGGTTCAGCCTCTTCATTCTTTCTGGAGCTATTTCTCTGCTCTTCTCCAGTAGCATATATGACACCTACCAACCTGCAGGCATCAAGTTTCAGTGTCATATCTTTTTACCTTTTCATACTGTTTTGGGGTTCTCAAGGAAAGAATGCTGAAATGGTTTGCCAGAGTTTTTCAGAACTCTTCACCATGACCCATCAGTCTTGGGTGGCCCTACAAGGCATGGCTTATAGTTTCATTGACTTAGACAAGGTAGTGGTCCTTGTGATCAACTTGGTTAGTTTTCTATGATAATGGTTTTCATTCTGCCATTCATGATTGCATTAGCACCAAAAGTGTACTCTCCCTTGGATAAGATAGCTTTTTGCTTTTTTTTTTTTTTCACATAATTGAAATTGTTTTATTCTAAATATTTTCAATAGATTTAGCAGGTTTTTTTTTCCATGCATATCCAAATGTCCCTGGAAACAAATGATCTTGTTAGTATATCTTTCAAAATATATCTATATCTATATAGTAAATATAGAAAAAGATCATCTCTTTCCAGTGGCGTTTGTAGTACCAGTATTCTAATTAATTTAGTAATTTTTAAAATATTTTTTTGAAATAGATGAAATAATAAAACATTTTAATATATATTTTTAATTTATAAATAAAATAATGTGATTAAGATATGTATTCAGCTAAAACATTCTGGGAGGGATTGAGGGCAGGAGGAGAAGGGGAAGACAGAGTATGAGATGGCTGGATGGCATCACCGACTCGATGGGCATGAGTTTGAGTAAACTCCGGGAGTTGGTGATGGACAGGGAGGCCTGGCGTGCTGCGATTCATGGGGTGGCAGAGTCGGACACGACTGAGCAACTGAACTGAACTGAATTGAACTGAACTGAAAATATTCTAAGAAAAATTGTCACCAGATTAAAATCTAGGACAGAGTTTGTGCCCATCTTAAGGAGAATAATAAACTATTTTATTAATTTAAAATCTCACTGGCAATATTACATCTATACTTTCACTTTTATATTTAGAAAATTAAGGGAAGGTTGAAATATTGTGATTGACAAGAAAGAAGTCATATTTCCTGCTAATTCTTATCTTATTTAATTCCTGATTGCTGTTACAAATTTGTTTTCCTGTTTGAATGAATTCATACTATACTTTGTAGTGAAAGAATTTAAGTTTAAACCATAAACTGGCCTCAGATACTGGAAAGATCTGAGCACATTGCCTACTTGATCAGCAGTGTCCAGAAGCCTCCTCATTGCCTAGCCTAACCTGGGTTGTATATGCATCTTCTGAAAATAATGCAGGAAAGTTTACCTTTATATATATTCAACATAAAAGTTATGATTAATTTTAAGTTTCATAACAGAGAATTTCTCATTAGGTTACTAACCAAGGGAATCAGATACTGTATCAAGTATGCAGATTACATAGAGCACAGGGGATGTAACCCAGGAAAGTGGGGAAAAGGAGTTTATGGTTAAAATTAAGTCAGGTGGATATCTTATTCATCAGAGGAATATCATGATTTGAGGTCCCTGAATCATGTTAACTAGAGACATGTTAACCGTGACACAAATGTATCAGATCTTAATCATGCACTTCAAATTTGCATCTTAACATTATACTCAAAGGTGAAATTCTAAAAGCTCTTCTTCTAATATCAGAAACAAGACAAAGACACCTGCTTTAACCATGTTTATTTAATAAAGTAGTAGAAGTTCTATCCAGAGCAAAAAGGCAAGGAAAAAAGGCATACAAATTGGGAAAGTAGTAAAATTTTCTGTTTGCAGACAGTATGATTTTATATGTAGAAAACTCTAAATATTCCATAACTCTCTCTCACACACACACTCACACTCGTATTCACACACAGCATTAGAACTTCTAAACAAATTCAGCATAGTTGAGCAATTCAAAATAAGCACACACAATCAGTTGGATTTCTATCACTAACAATGTGCAACATGAAAAGGAAAGTAAAAAAAATATATATATTTCATTTAATACAGCATTGAAAGCAAATACTTCAGAGAAACCAGATACATAATAAAAGTTTTTTTTTTCCCCCCCATTTATTTTTATTAGTTGGAGGCTAATTACTTTACAATATTGTAGTAGTTTTTGCTATACATTGACATGAATCAGCCATGGATTTACATGTGTTCCCCATCCGGATCCCCCCTCCTACTTCCCTCTCCATCCCATCTTTCTGGGTCTTCCCAGTGCACCAGCCCTGAACACTTGTCTTGTGCATCCAACCTGGGCTGGTGATCTGTTTCACCCTTGATAGTATACTTGTTTCAATGTTGTTCTCTCTGAACATCCCACCCTCGCCTTCTCCCACAGAGTCTAAAAGTCTGTTCTGTACATCTCTGTCTCTTTTTCTGTTTTGCATATAGGGTTATCATTACCATCTTTCAAAGTTCCATATATACGTGTTAGTATACTGTATTGGTCTTTATCTTTCTGGCTTACTTCACTCTGTAAAATGGGCTCCAGTTTCATCCATCTCATTAGAACTGATTCAAATGAATTCTTTTTAATGGCTGAGTAATATTCCATTGTGTATATGTACCACAGCTTCCTTATCCATTCATCTGCGGATGGGCATCTAGGTTGCTTTCATGTCCTGGCTATTATAAACAGTGCTGCGATGAACATTGGGGTGCATGTGTCTCTTTCAGATCTGGTTTCTTCAGTGTGTATGCCCAGAAGTGGAATTGCTGGGCCATATGGCAGTTCTATTTTCAGTTTTTTTAAGGAATCTCCACACTGTTCTCCATAGTGGCTGTACTAGTTTGCATTCCCACCAACAGTGTAAGAGGGTTCCCTTTTCTCCACACCCTCGCCAGCATCAATTGCTTGTAGTCTTTCAGATAGCAGCCATTCTGACTGGCGTGTAATGGTACCTCACTGTGGTTTTGATTTGCATTTCTCTGATAATGAATGATGTTGAGCATCTTTTCATGTGTTTGTTAGCCATCTGTATGTCTTCTTTGGAGAAATGTCTATTTAGATCTTTGGCCCATTTTCTGATTGGGTCATTTATTTTTCTGGAATTGAGCTGCAGGAGTTGCTTGAATATTTTTGAGATTAATCCTTTGTCTGTTTCTTCTTTTGCTATTTTCTCCCATTCTGAAGGCTGTCTTTTCACCTTGCTTACAGTTTCCTTTGTTGTGCAAAAGCTTTTAAGTTTCATTAGGCCAGAGCAATCAGAGAAGAAAAAGAAATAAAAGGAATCCAGACAGGAAAACAAGAAGTGAAACTCTCACTGCAGATGACACGATCCACTACATAGAAAGCCCTAAAGACTTTACCAGAAAATTACTAGAGCTAATCAATGAATATAGTAAAGTTGCAGGATATAAAATTAACACACAGAAATCCCTTGCATTCCTATACACTAACAATGAGAAAACAGAAAGAGAAATTAAGGAAACAATACTATTCACCATTGCAACAAAAAGAATAAAAATACTTAGGAGTATATCTATCTAAAGAAACAAAAGATCTATACATAGAAAACTATAAAACGCTGATGAAAGAAATCAAAGAGGACACAAATAGATGGAGAAATATACCGTGTTCATTGATTGGAAGGATCAATATTGTGAAAATTAGTATACTACCAAAAGCAATCTATAGATTCAATGCAATCCCTATCAAGCTACCAGCGATATTCTTCACAGAACTAGAATAATAAAGTTTTGGATTATAACTCATGGCACAAAATAAGCATTCCTGAGCCCATGTTGATATAAATAAAGAATTGAATACAAAGAGTTGCAAGGAGATAACTTTGTATACCAAAAACTATTTAGGATTTTACTTTGTTTACCAGTTATTAGCTTACACAAGTTTATTGAATATTCTGGACTATAAACAGTTACCATATATATAATTTGCAAATTTTTTTTTCCTATTTTTAAGTGACCTTTTTTCCTTATTAGTACAGGCTTTTGATACAAGAACTTTTTTTTTTTTTAATTTTAGCAAGCCCAATTTATTTTTTCTATTATTTTTCATGATTTTGGCATCATAACTAGGGAACAAACACCAAATTCAAAAATATGAGTATTTAACCCTATGTTTTCTCCTAAGAGTTTTACAGTCTGGTGTTTAGGTCACTGACCTATTTACAGTTGGTATTTTTAAAAGTTTTTTGTTAACAGTATAAATTAATTTATTTGCATATAATTCTTATTATCATTTTTGTTCCTGTAAGGTTGGTAGTGATATTCTTACTTTAATTTTAGATTTTAGTTATTTGATTAGACATTTTTTTTTTAGTCAACCTAGCTAGGGATTGCTAAATTTTCTTTATCATTTTGAAAATCAACTCTTTGAATCATTAATTTTCTCTGTGGTGCTGTATTCTTTATTTTTTTAACCTCTCTTCTAATTATTTATTATTTCTGATTATTTCATTCTTTCTATGCATTTGAGTTTAGGTTTTTCTTTTCTAGTTCTTTAAGGTTTAAAATTAGTTTGTTAATTTGAGATGTTCCTTCTTTTCAATGAAAGCATTTAGAGTTATAAATTTTTAGCCCTGCTATTGCTTCACTCCATAAGTTTTGAAATGTTATCTCTTCATGTTCATTTTTCTGCAAGCATTTTCTAATTTACCCTCTAATTTCTTCTTTCACTTATTGGTTATTTAATTTACATATATTTATAAATATATATTTGTATATTACAAATTTGTATATATACAAATATATATTTGCATATATTGTAAATATATATTTGCATATATTTCAGTTTTTCTTCTCCTTTTGCTACTAGTTTTATTCCATTGTGATTGAAAAAAAAAAACAATATTTTGAATGATTTCAATCTTACTTCCTATATATACTTGGGAAGTCAAGGAATGCTTCCTGTAAGGAACAACATCTAAATGAACTAGGAGTTAGGAAAAAAACAAAGTAAAGGAAAGAAAGGGAAAATGAAACTAGAATCTCAGATGTTGCAAAGATGATAGAATGAAAAAAAGAACTTAGATAATTTTACTGTGGCTAAGTCTTAGAGTTTAGGAAAGAAACGCAAAATTTAAGAGATAAATTGACTTGTTTATGTATGTATTAAATAGATTTATAGTTCTGAGTGAGGCATCTGGAATCAGACTTGCTGTATTTAGACCATGGCTAAATACACTAATAGCTTTCTGATTTTAGGAACTATACTTAATGTCTCTGAAATATACAGTACTTATTTTTAAAAGATATAATAATATTGGTATTTAACTCATGGAACTTTTCAGATTATTCAATGTGTAGAAGGCATCTAGTATAGTATCTTGTGTGTTGTTGCTATTGTTCAATAATTTGTGTCCAACTCTGCAACCCTATGCACTGCAGCATGCCAGGATTCCCTGTCTTTCATTGTCTCCGAATTTGCTCAAACTCATGTTCATTGAGTCAGCAATGCCACACAACCACCTCACCCTCTGTCACCCCTTTCTCCTCCTGCCCTCAATCTTTCCCAGCATTAGAGTCTTTTCCAGTGAGTTGGCTCTTTGTATCAGGTGGCCAAAGTATCGAGGCTTCAGCTTCAACATCAGTCTTTCTAGTGAATATTAAGGGTGGATTTCCTTTAGGATTGGCTGGTTTGATCTCTTTGCAGTCTAAGGAACTCTCAAGAGTCTTTTCCAGCACCACAACTTGAAACCATCAATTATTTGGCACTCAGTCTTCTTTATAATCCAACTCTCACATCCATATATGACTACTGGAAAAATCATAGCTTTGATTATAATGGACCTTTGTCAACAAAGTTATGTCTCTGCTTTTTAATATATTGTCTAGGTTTCTCATAGCTTTTCTTCCAAGAAGCAAGTGTCTTAATTCCGTGGCTGCAGTTACTGTCCACAGTGATTTGGGGGTCCAAGAAAATAAAATTTGTTACTATTTCCACTTTTCTCCCCGTATATTTGCCATGAAGCAATGGGACCTGATGTCATGATCTTAGTTTTTTGAGCTTTTTAAAGAATATTTTAACTGAAGGATAATTACTTTACAATATTGTGGTGTTTTTTGCCATACCTTGACATGAATCAACCATGGGTGCACATTTGTCCCATCTGTCCCTCCCTCCCTACCCCATTCCTTTTCCACTCTCCTCTTTCACCTTCATTAAGAGACTTTTTAGTTCCTCTTATCTTTCTGTCATTACAGTGGTATCATCTGCATATCTGGGGTTATTGATCATCTCTCAGCAATCTTTATTCCAGCTTGTGATTCATCCAGCCCAACATTTTGCATGATGTACTCTTCATATAAGTTAAATGAACAGTGACAATACAGCCTCAATGTACTCCTTTCCCAATTTCAAATCAGTTCATTGTTCCAATTTGGGTTCTGTTTCTTTTTGTCCATCATATAGGTTTCTCAGGAGACAGGTAAGGTGGTCTGTTATTCCTATCTCTTTAAGAATTTTCCACAATTTGTTGTGATTTACACAGTCAAAGGCTTTAACATAGTCAATATAGCAGAAGTAGGTGTTTTGTGTGTAGTAAATGTTTAGTAAGTGTTAAGATGGTTGGGTGGCATCACCAACTCGATGGACATGAGTTTGAGCAAGTTCTGGGAGTTGGTGATGGACGGAGAAGCCTGGTGTGCTGCAGTCCATGGGGTAGAAAAGAATTGGACATGACTGAGCTACTGAACTTAGCTGAATGGCATGGCTATTGTTTTTAAGAAACTCAGAATTTATTATAACATTATCTGGGGATACTAATTCAGGCTGAAATGTGGTAAAATAATTTTAAGGTGGAAAACCAGAAAGATTAACTAGATATTTAGTTGTCTAGGTGAGACACGTTCATGACCTTTACTATGATAGTGGCAGTAAGTTGGAGGAAAGCTGACATATTTGCAAAATGTTTAGAGGTTGAATCTATAGCACTCAGTAATAAATAAACAATAAAGAAGGAGGATCCTAAGAGAAAGAAAAGCTCTCAGGTGTCTGAAATTTGCAAATGGGCATGTAGTTATAACATTTATTGAGAGGGGAAGAAAGAAGAATGATGACAAGTTCAATTTCAGAAATGTTGACTTTGACATACCTGTGTATCACTCAAGTGAAAACAGTGAATATTTGGGTTTAAAGTTCTGGGGAGAGATCTGAGAGTTTTATTCCATTTTATGTTTTATTTACTCATCCCTTACAATCTCACCTGGTCAAATATAGCATCATTTGTAAAATGGTCAAAACTTCTGATACTTAAACTCACAAATTCCTAGAGCCTGGCAGCAATCTCTATTTTGTTTTATCCACCATTTATATTATAAGTAAAGAGCAAATAAGACCACTACAAAAGCGTTTAAAACAACATTAAATTTTGGCACAAAAATTATCTGTACGGTTGATTTTGAACCATAAATAAAAGATTAATTTCAAAATTTTTGTTGTAGGAAATAATAATAATTGACTACAGAATACAACTTTTTTTCAATGCATAGTACTGATAAAATTGATAAAATTTGCTTTTTTCTAGCTGCTAGAGATAAGAAGACACACATGCACACACACCACACATAGTAATCATGGTCTCTACTCTCAATGAACCTATCCAATCATCGTGGAAGACATACATACAATGGAATGTTAAAATACAAAATTTTATAGGGCATATAGACTATCTTCAAGGAAACTTATTCCTTATGACTATGTTCAAGAGAAATGAGTTTGTCGTGTCAACTGCAAATTGGCACTTGCATAGGTACTTGCAATCTACCTACTCAAGGATTAAATCGTGTGCTGCTTTAGTTGCTGATTTCCAACACTTTCTGAAAGGAGTTCAGGGTGGAGAGGAGAAGAGACACTCTGTGTTTGGGGGGAATGGAGCTGGCAGATCTTCAGATAGTTGTGTATTTTCAGGAGCTGGTTTTATGAGCCCGATTCCTTTATCTCCTCAAATTTAGAAAAGCACTAAATCCTTCATGTTGATGACTACTTTTTGTGACTAGCAGAAACCTTCTTTTTCAAAACAAAACAAAACAAAAATTGCTTGATTGCATGTGTCCCCTCTTCACCAAAATCACGTATATACTGACCATCCCCAGCTACCTCTTTGGAGCAGTTTTTCACAGGTATCTGAGGTGCTGTCTCGGGGTTGTAGTTCTCATTTTGACACAAATAAAACTTTGCACAGCTCTCAGATTGTGCAATTTTTAAGTTGACAGTGAGAAGTAAACATTTCAAGGAGGTCAATGTAGAGTGATTTTCACAATTAATAGCTTTAGAAGAGGAAGAAATTTTTCTCTACCCTTCCAGAGTCTTTTGACCAGACTGGAAATTGAATTAGTATGAGATACATTAGTAGGAAGAAATCAAACAAAAATTTAATAACATGTATATATGGTAAGGGCTTCCCTGGTAACTCAGCTGGTAAAGAATCTGCCTGCAATGCAGGAGACCCCAGTTTGATTTCCAGGTCAGGAAGACCCTCTGGAGAAGGGATAGGCTACCTACTCCAGTATTCTTGGGCTTACCTGGTAGCTCAGATGGTAAAGAAACCACCTGCAAGGCAGGAGACCTGGGTTAAATCCCTGGGTTAGGAAGATCCCCTGAGAAGGGCATAACAACCCACTCCCGTATTCTTGCTGGAGAATCCCCATGGACAGAGGAGCCTGTTGGGCTGAAACCCTCACCCTAAACACCATCTTTAGGTACAGACAAAAGAAGATATTGTGGATAGTGGTTTGGGATTTCAAAGGGGAGGAAGGCAATTTCCATGGAGATGAAAGGCAACTGTAAATGTTTTCTGGGCCTTTCAGAGATAACAGGACAGGGAGAGGAAGTTTAACTGACTTTGCTGGGTTTCACCTTCTTTAGTATACCTAGTTCTTACTGTAGTTAGATATGATAGTAGCTTCCTTCTTGGATTAGGTCCTTTATTTATATTCTTTTAGGCAGTGAAGGGGAAGCTCAAAGTGTCTTCCTGAGTGTTTTGGGCCTTGACTGTTTTCAGCTCAAAGTAATCTTCTGCCAAAGAGATGTTTCGGGGTAGCAGGTTTTGCTCTCCTACAGTATTCAATGTGCAACCAACTCCACAGTCTCAATGTGTCATTCCATTGTTCTTTGTGCTTTTATTAATTTTTCTCTCAGAAAAGAGAAATCTTGTGAAATTACTTGATTTTTTTTTTTTGACGATACATATGGTTGCTTTTTAGTTCCATAGGGAAATAAGAATAGTTACTCCGAAAAGTTCTCTATGACCTGAGTATCACTCTGAATCTTTCAGATTTCTTATTTGTTTATTTAAATTCACAGATTCCCCAAAAGATCCTGCTGAGACAATATGTATGCTGAGTAGCCCAGATACAAATTGCTTTGTGTGATTATCTGAGGCATACACCCAGCACATAAAACATTTATTAAATAAAAGCTTCTCTTGAGACCAGAAAACACTTTCAAAAAGACTTGATGTGAATTGTCTAGCAATTAAGCCAGACCCTTGATACTAAGTTCTTTTTTCTCTCTAAATAGGTGTCCATCAGAGTAGACATTCTAGTATCCTGAATGCAAGTCACCTGCCTGGCTTCCATAGAAACTAATCTCTTTCACTTCCTCTAATAAGCAAATCTTCTGCTTCCATTTATCCACTCCTTTTGAGACCATTCATGCAGAAATGCAGAGACAGAAATACTCTTTTGAATGCATTTAAACACTTTTTCAAATTTCAATCTTTTCTATAGAGCCAGTCCTGAAGTGGGTTCATTTATCTTCCCAAGCAAGAGGCCAACTATACACAAAGCTTTCTCATAGGCAAAATGGTAGCAAATACCTGCTGTATCTTTTCTAAAGAAAAGCACAGTGGAGTCACATTCTTGGGGGCAGCTATCACTTTAAAATTCATTTGAAAACACTAATGCCTGATTTGAGATTATTCCTTCTCTTGGGATAAGTCCTCTTTACCCTCACTCTCATGCAGACTTTTACAAGAAGAAATCACTAAAGGCTTGTATTAAAGCCTCAAATTTATCACTAAATATTGAAGTATAATTGACCAGGCACATAACCTTATTTGTAAGGCATAGATAATAATAAAAGCTAGTCAATGCATAGAAATTCCATAAGGATTAACAAAAGTAAATAGCATATATGAAAGGACTTAAAAAAAAAAAAAGAAACCACTATTCAAACTCAATGAAAATTAAACTATAATTTTTTTTTAAGTAAACATTAAACTGTATTTAAACTAAAACAGTTTTGTTATTTATAGTTAACCATGTAGAAATGCTTTCTTCCCAAGTAAATCATAGAGAGTTTGGCAAGGTGTGCTTGTGGTTGCTCTGTTTATAAGTTATGTCTAACTCTTTGTGACCCCAAGGATTGCAGAAAGCCAGGCTCCCTTGTTCTTCACCATCTCCAGGAGTTTGTTCAAATTCACATCCATTGAGTTGGTGATACTATCTAACTGTCTCATTCTATGCTGCTCCCTTCTCCTTTTGCAATAATCATAAAAATTAAAAGTTTTTAATTAATTAAAAACTAAAGCTTAAGGTGTTATGGATGATTTGCTCAAAGCCTTTATAGAACAAACATATTAATTTAAATAACTTTAAAATATTTAATTGCGAATATAACATTCAGTTCAGTTCAGTACAGTCACTGAGTCATGTCTGACCCTTTGCAACCACATGGACTGCAGCATACCAGGCCTCCCTGCCCATCACCAACTCCCAGAGCTTGCTCAAACTCATGTCCATCGAGTCGGTGATGCCATCCAACCATCTCATTCTCTGTCATCCCCTTCTCCTCCTACCTGCAATCTTTCCCAGCATCACGGTCTTTACCAATGAGTCAGTTCTTTGTATCAGGTGGCCAAGTATTGGAGTTTCAGGTTCAGTATCAATACTTCCAATGAATATTCAAAACTGATTTCCTTTAGGACAGACTGGCTTGATCTCCTTGGAGTCCAAGGGACTCTCAAGAGTCTTCTCCAACACCAGAGTTCAAAAGCATCAATTCTTTGGTGCTCACCTTTCTTTATAGTCCAACTCACATCCATACATGCCTATAGGAAAAACCATAGCTTTGACTAGATGGGCTTTTGTCAGCAAAGTAATTTCTCTGCTTTTCAATAGGGTGGCTAGGTTTATCATTGCTTTTCTTCCAAGGAGCAAGTATATTTTAATTTCATGGCAGCACTAACCATCTACAGTGATTTTGGAGCCCCCCAAAATAAAGTTTCTCACTGTTTCCATTGTTTCCCCATCTATTTGCCATGAAGTGACGGGATCAGATGCCTTGATCTTAGTTTTCTGAATGTTGAGTTTTAAGCCCATTTTTTCACTCTCCTCTTTCACTTTCATCAAGAGCTTGTGCCTCATCCAACCTGGGATTTCTCATGATGTACTCTGCATATAAGTTAAATAAGCATGGTTGCAGTATACAGCCTTGACATACTCCTTTTGCAATTTGGAACCGGTATGTTGTTCCATGTCCAGTTCTAACTGTTGTTTCTTGACCTGCATACAGATTTCTCAGGAGGCAGGTCAGGTGGTCTAACATCCACATCTCTTTAAGAATTGTCCGTAGTTTACTGTGATCCAAACGGTCAATGGCTTTAGCATAGTAAATAAAGCAGAAGATGTTTTTCTGGAACTGTCTTGCTTTTTTCGATGATTCAACGGACGTTGGCAATTTGATCTGTGGTTCCTTTTCCTTTTCTAAATCCATCTTGAACATTTGGAAGTTCACGGTTCACATACTGTTGAAGCCTGGCTTGGAGCACTTTGAGCCTTACTTGGCTAGCATGTGAAATGAGTGCAATTGTGCTGTAGTCTGAACATTTTTTGGCATTGCCTTTCTTTGGGATTGGAATGAAAACTAACCTTTTCCAGTCCTGTGGCCCCTGCTGAGTTTTCCAACTTTCCTGACATGTTGAGTGCAGCACTTTGAAATAGCTCAACTAGAATTGCATCACCTCCACTAGCTTTGTTCATGGTGATGCTTCCCAAGGTCCACTAGACTTCGCATTCCAGGATGTTTGGCTCTAGGTGAGTGATCACATCACCGTGATTATCTGGGTAATGAAGATCTTTTTGTATAGTTCTTCTGTGTATTCTTGCCACCTCTTCTTAATATCTTCTTCTGTTAGGTCCATACCATTTCTGTCCTTAATTGTTCCCATTTTTGCATGAAATGGTCATTTGGTAGCTCTGATTTTCTTGAAGATGTCTCTAGTCTTTCCCAGTCTATTGTTTTCTTCTATTGCTTTGCATTGATCACTGAGAAAGACTTTCTTATCTCTGTGCTATTCTTTAGAACCCTGCATTCACATGGGTATATCTTTCCTTTTCTCCTTTGCCTCTAGCTTAATATGTATAATGATAATTTATAATGCTATAATGTGTATGGTAATGTATAATGGTAAATAATTTCAAAAATAATGTATGTATATACATACAACTGAATCACACACAAAAAAGAATTCTGCTTTTTGAAATTTAGTGATGTTTATTTATTTATTTTTTTGGTAGTTTTTCTAAATGTTCTATGGAAATGTAATAAAAGTATATAAGATAAAATTTTAAATATATTTGTGTAGGATTTAATATTAATATAAATGAATAAATATATATTTTATTTAAGTCCTTCATGATGTCTTTCAAGATGCTCTTATTGTTACTTTTTTCTGCTCTTATTAAAATAGTTCCAGAGAAACATTCATATGTCTCATTATGATCATAGTTGTTTTTTCTTTTCCCTTATATTTCTTCTGATTGTTGCTTTATGTATCTTTGTTTCTTTTTTGTTAGGTGTCTAATGGCTTATAATGGCTATCTCCTTTGTAAATTGTAGCTTTTATCATGAAAAATATTCATCTTTGTTTCAGTTAAAAGTAAATAAATAAAATTTTAGAAAGCTCAGGAAAACTGAATGCATGTAAAATCTATAGTAAGATTGAAGTCAATTTCTGTAGAATTATTAGTGGAGACAAAAAAAAAAAAGCAATAGATGGATAAAATAACCTCCCTATATACAAGAAAAGCAAGCTAGAAAGATAGCACACAAACATTTGGGAAAGCTACTATATATTTTTAGCATGTTACAATGCATTAAGAAAACCATACCAATATTAAGCAACACAAATCAGAATTAGAACTCACAAGCATCATGACAGAACTTAAGAAAGAGCCAAGCATGTCAGAAATAAAGGCTAAAGTAGACAGAAAACAAGAGTAAGTAAATGTAATACCTTAGAATCATATAATTTACAATGGAAAAAAATTAAAGGAAAATTTAAAATGAAAATTATTTAAGAGCTTTACAAATAAGGCAGAATAAAGAAGTTCCATATATTAATAATATCAATCTCCAAAAAAGGAGAGCAAAACAACAGAAAATAACAAATATGGAGCAAAATGTAATTCACAATGATTTTCTAAAATTAAAAAAAGAATTAAAAGCATATTAATATATCAAAAATTAGATTGTGTATCTCAAAAAACCAACTCAGAATCACCATCACTTAGACAAAACCCCATAAAATCATTGGACTTAACACAAAAACAGAAAGCTCCTGGAGAACCCAGGAAAAACAAAGTAATAACTAACAAATGGAAAATTAGCTTGCCATCATGATCTTCATTAGAAAAAAATAGATCAATATAGTGCAGGTAATAAATGAAAGATACTGAAAGCCAAGAATTGTATACCCTGAAAATTAGCTTTCAAATGTAAAGGCAACATGCAAAGTATCATCAATATGCAGAAACTTAACAATGGTGTTTTTATAAACCCTATCTTAAGAATATATTGGAGAAAACAACTTCGGATGGCTAACACAGCTGGAGAAACATTGACATAAATGGTGATATATTTTATTTCTGTATTATATTTATATGTAGAATTAAGACTATGGGGCAGCTTAAGTAATGTCTATATGCTTTAGCAATAGAGATACACTACAATTTTAAAAAATGGCAACACGGGGCCACTATATGAAAATTTTGTTTTTAACTTTCAGTAATTACATATCCCAACTTTTTCCACTGAAAATGTCTAAAAATTTTGACAACCCAGTAGCAGTGGTCATTCCTAGCATACAGGTTGTGGTCTCAAATTGCCATGTTGTTCCTCAGTGGTAAAGAATCTGCTTGGCAATGCAGGAGTGTCAGGTTCTATCCCTGGGTTGGGAAGGTCCCCTGGAAGGGGAAATGACAACCCACTCCAGTATTATTTTTTGTTTGTTTTAATTAATTTATTTATTTTAATTGAAGGATAATTACTTTACAATATTGTGATGGTTTTCACTATATATCAACATGAATAGGCCACAGTTATACATGTGTCCCCTGTCCTGAAACTCCCAACCTATCCCTCTAGGTTGTTCCATAGCACTGGCTTTGGGTGCCCTGCTTCATGCATTGAACTTACACTGGTCATCTGTCTTACATATGGTAATATACATGTTTCAGTGCTATTCTCTCAAATCATCCTACTGTTGTCTTCTCCCATTGAGTTCAAAAATTTGTTCTTTGCATCTGCTTCTCCTTTGCTGCCCTGCGTATAGGATGATGGTTAGTGTCTTTCTAAATTCCATATATATGAGTTAATATACCGTATTTGCCTGGTCAGCCTAAGATGATTCCTCATTGTAGTTTTGATTTGCATTTCTCTAATAATGAGTGATGTGGAGCACTTTTTCGTTTTTTTAGCCATCTGTTTGCCTTCTTTGGAGACATGTCTGTTTAGTTCTTTTGCCCTCTTTTTTGATTGGTTTGTTTCTTTTTCTGGAATTGAGCTACATAAGCTGCTTATATATTTTGGTGATTAATGCTTTGGCAGTTGTTTCACTTGCTATTATTTTCTCCCATTCTGAAGGCTGTCTTTTCACCTTGCTTATAGTTTACTCACTGTGCAAAAGCTTTCAAGTTTAATTAGGTCCCATTTGTTTATTTTTGTTTTTATTTCCATTACTCTGGAAGGTGGGTCATAGAGAATTATGCTGTGATTTATGTCAGAGAGTGTTCTGCCTATGTTTCCATCTAAAAGTTTTAGAGTTTCTGGTCTTACATTTAGGTCTTTAACCCATTTTGAGTTTATTTTTCTGTGTGGTGTTAGAACGTGTTCTAGTTTCACTCTTCAAATTTTTCATATGGTGGCCCTATTCTGTTGTCATTCTATTTGACCAGTTTTCCCAACAACACTTGTTGAAGATATTATCTTTTCTCCATTGTATATGTTTGCCTCCTTGGTCAAAGATAAGGTGCTCATGTTCATAGATGTGTGGGTATATCTCTGGAGTTTCTGTTTTGTTTCACTGATCTACCTCTGTTACCATTGAGGACAATGTTTGCTGTGCGTTTGTCATATATAGCTTTTATTATATTGAGGTATGTTCCTTCCATGCCTACTTTCTGGAGGCTTTTTATCATAAATGAGTGTTGAATTTTGGAAAGTCTTTCTCTGCACCTATTGAAACAATCATATGGTTTTTATCTTTCAATTTGTTACTATGTTGTATTACATTGATTGATTTGCAAATATTGAAGTATCCTTGAATCCCTGGAATAAGACCATATGTGCTGTATGATTGTTTTAATACGTAGTTGGATTCTGTTTACTAGAATTTTGTTGAGGACTTTTGCATCTCTGTGGCATCTTTGACTGGTTTTAGCATCAGGGTGATAGTGGCCTTATAGAATGAGTTTGGGAGTTTTCTTTTCTCTGCAATTTTTTGGAAGAATTTGAGTAGGATAGGTAATATTTCTTATCTAAATCTTTGGTTGTATTCACCTGTGAAATCATCTGTTCCAGGGCTTTTGTTTGTTGGAATTTATTTTATTATATTTTTGATTTCTATCCTTGTGATATGTCTGCTCAAATTTTCTATTTCTCCCTGCTTCAATTTTTGAAGTTTATACATTTCTAAGAATATGCCCATTTCTTCCAAGTTGTCCATTTTATTGGCATATGATTGCCTCCTTGATGCTGGGAAAGATTGAAAGTGGGAGGAGGGGACGGCAGAGGATGAGGTGGTTAGATTGCATCACAAACTCAATAGATGTGAGTTTGAGTAAATTTCAAGAGTTGGAGATGGACAGGGAAGCCTGGAGTGCTGCAGTCCACGTGGTTGCAAAGAGTCGGACATGACTGAGTGACTGAACTGAACTGAACTGTTAATTACTCATAATAGTCTCATGATCTTTTGTATTTCTGTTCTGTCTATTGTCATTTCTGCATTTTTATTTCTTATTTTATTGATTTGAGTCTTCTTTCTTTTTCTCTTGGTGAGTCTGGCTAACAGTTTGTCTATTTTGCTTATCTTCTCAATTAACTAGCCTACAGTTTTGTTGATTTTTGCTATAGTCTCCTTCATTTCTTTTTTACTTATTTCTGCTCTGATTTTTATGGTTCTTTCTTTCTACTAACTTTGAGGTAGGGAGGGTTGTTCTTTTTCTAGTTGCTTTACATGTAAAGTTAGGTTGTTTATTTGATATTTCTCTTATTTCTTGAGGTAGGCCTGTATTGCTATGAACTTCTCTCTTAGCACTGCTTTTACTGAATCCAAAGGTTTGGGGTTGTAGTGTTTTCATTATCATTTGTTTCTATGCAAGTTTTGATTTTTTTTTTTTTTTTAATTTCTTCAGTAATCTGTTGGTTATTCAGAAGCATGTTGCTTAACCTCCATGCTTGTGTTTTTTATAGCTTTTTCCTGTAGTTGATATATAATCTTACAGAATTGTTTTCAAAAAAGATGTTTGAAACAATTTCAATTTTTTTTTTTAATTTATCAAGAGCAAATTTATGGCCCAGGATGTGATCTATCTTGGAGAATGTTCTGTGTGCACTAGAGAGAAAAGTTACTTATTTATTTATATTTTGGGTGAAATCCCTTTAGGGTATCAATTAGGTCTAACTGGTCCAATGTATCACTTAAAGCTTGTGTTTCCTTGTTAATTTTCTGTTTGGTTGATTTATCCATTGGTGTGAGTGAGGTATTAAAGTACTTCACTTTTATTGTGTTATTGTTAATTTCCATTTTCATACTTGTTATCATTTGCCTTATGTACGGAGGTGTTCCTATGTTGTGTGCATATATAATTGTTATGTTGCCTTCTAGGATTCATGCCTTGATCATTATGTGGCGTCTTTCTTTGTTTCATATAATGACATTTAATTTAAGGTCTATTTAACCTGATTTGAGTATTGCTAATCCAGATTTATTTTTGGTCTGCATTTTCAAGAAATAGCTTTTCCCAGCCCTTCCCTTTCAATCTGTATGTGTCCCTAGGTTTGAGGTGGACCTCTTGCAGACAGCATATACAGGGGTTTTGTTTTTGTATCTACTTGGCCAGGCTTTGTTTTTTGTTGAAGAATTTAACCTACTTACATTTAAGGTAATTATTGATAAGTATGATCCTATTACCATTTGCTTTATTGTTTTGGGTTCATTTTTATAAACCTTTTCTGTGTTTCTTGTCTAGAAAAGATCCTTTAGCATTTGTTGAAGAACTGGTTTGGTGTATTTGTCGAACTGCTGTATTCTCTCAGCTTTTGTTTATTTGTAAATCTTGTGATTTCTTCTTTGAATCTGAATGATATACTTTTGGGTAGAGTAATCTTGGTTGTAGACTTTTCTCTTTCATCACTTTAAGTATATCCTGCCATTTCCTTCTACCCTGAAGAGTTTCTATTGAAAGATCAGCTGTTATCCTTATGAGGATCCCTTTGTATGTTATTTGTTGCTTTTCCCTTGCTATTTTTAATATTCGCTTCCTGTGTTTAATTTTTGTTGATTAACATGTGTCTTGGCATGTTTTTCCTTGAGTCTATCTTGTTTGAGACTCTCTGGATTTCTTGTACTTGGGTGGTTATTTCCTTCCCCATTTCAGGGAACTTTTCAACTATTATCTCAAGTATTTTCTCATGCCCTTTCCTTTGGTCTTTTTCTTCTGGGACACCTATGATTCAAATGTTGGGGCATTTAACATTGTCCAAGAGGTCTCTAAGGTTGTCCTCAGTTCTGTTTATTCTTTTTTTCTCTTTTCTGCTTTACTTCACTCATTTCCATCATTCGATCTTCCCACTCACTTATCCTTTCTTCTGCCTTAGTTACTCTAAAGATAGTTCCCTCCAGAGTCTTTTTAATCTCAGTTATTTCATTATTCATTATTGACTAACTCTTCTTTATTTCTTCTAGGTCCTTGTTATATACATCTTGCATCTTCTCAATCCATGTTTCTATTTATCTGTAACTTCATTTTGTTTTCAAAATTTGGATCATTACAACCATTGTTATGAATTCTTTTTCAGATATCCTCTCTTTTGTTTAGTTTGATGGGTTTTTATCATGTTCCTTCACCTGCTGGATAGATCTCTGGCTTTTCATTTTGTTTGGATTGCTATTTGGGGTACCCTTTCTGCTGGCTGGAGGATCATAGTTCCTCTTAATTGTGGAGTCTGCTACCTGTGGAGGGGGTTGAACTAGTGGCTTGTGAAGGTTTTCTGGTTGGAGGAACTTGTGTCTGTGTTCTGGTGGATGAAGTTGGATCTTTTCTCTCCAGAGTGCAGTGCAGTGTCCACTAGTGAGTCTTGGTAATGTTTATAGGTTTGATGTGGCTTTGGGCAGCCAGTCTTTTAATGCTCATGGGTGTGTTACTGTTTTGTTGGATGATTAGCATGGGGTGTCTTGAACTGGAACTTTCTGGCTCTTGGGTGGAGCCTGGTTTCAGTGTAGGTATGGAGGTTTTTGGGTGGGCTCTCGTCTATTAATGTTCCTTGGAGTCAGGAGTTCTGCAATGTTCTAAAGTTCTGGCATCAAGACTCCTTCCTTTGGGTTTTGGTCTCCCTATTACAGTAAACTGAAGACTTCATCCACACAACACAGAAGATAAAACCCCTAGGTTAATGTTGAAACAACTCTCCACAGCCAGGAACATCAAGAGAGATTCTTAGTTATATTGTGAAGGGGGAGGAGGGAGAATGAGGTGACCAGGATGAGAAAAGCGAGAGTGAAAGGGAAGAGAACAAGCAAACCAGTAATCAAATCCCTAAGTGAAAATGGGTACTAAAAATTAAACTCATAAAAGTATAAAATTAATAAACATAAAAAAGCAAAGATTAAAAATCTAGAATAGAGATTAGACTCTCAAAAGTACAATATAAAGAATATAAAACAAAAGTATATGGAATTTGATTAAAAATAGGGTTTTTAAAGAAAGTTTATAGTAGGCTATAAAAATGAAAGTTAAAGGAGTAATAAAGAATTTATTTTTTAAAATGATAATAATAAAAATATATCTAGGAATTTCTCTGGAGCTGTGTGGTCATTGTGGGGTCAGTATCAGTGTCAGTCCCTCTTTCTGGCTTGCACTTGTTCTCACCGTCTATAGTTGCTCCTCAAATGCACAGTCTTAGCTTAATGGCAGGGTTTTAATCTGTTGCACCTGTCACTTCCGGGGCAGTTACCCCTTCTTTACTTCTTTTGACTTCCGTTGTTTATAAATCTCTTTAGTGTCTAATCTCTGCCCTGACACAAGGCGGTGAAAGTGGCCACTTATTCCGGCTCACTTGCTCAGTTGTACTGTGGAGAGGGCAGGGCACCGCCAACAAACACCACTGGCAAGAGTGGGGAGTGCTTGAAGTGGATGGATCACAGCGGGGTTGTACTTGTACTTCCCAGGTCCACACTGCTCAGGCTTCAGAGTGTGCCAGGAACACACAGACCATACGTCTCATGTACCTCCCTGGTCCTGGCCGCTTTGTTCCCCAGGTGCACCACGAGGGCACCGGTACCAGGCGAGCCATGTGTCTCCGCAGGGTAGCTGCGCTCAGGCTGTGACTCTCCTGGCTGATGCAAACCATCCGGGAACCCAGAAAGACATGGTTCGCTCACAGCTTGGCGGGAGATGTGGTCTCTGGTGCTGAGATTGCAGCGGCCCCTTGCCTTCCACCTCTAGCTTTGCCCACCTGTCTCTCTGCCTCCAGGGAGAGAGGGCCATACACCCCAGCTGGCTTGCTCTTCTTCGGTATTTGCTAAGGTGGGTTCCTTTGTTCTGTGAGCATCCCAGGGGTCACTGCACAGTGTTAGAGCCTTCCTGTGGGGAAGGTCCTTTGTTTTTCTTTGTCTCTCTGTTGTTCCTACAGATTGGGTTGCTATGTCACAGTAGCCCCCTCAGATTGTCCTCAGGGCATTCAAACATGGCCCTTACCCTCAGGACCTACCATGTAGCCCATTTGCTGTGGGCAGACTCTAGTGTCTGATTTGCTTCTCTTCTGGTAATTGCAGTTCAGCACAAATTCTGTGGTGATTTTTTTTTTTTTTTCAGTTATGTTGTTCTCTGAGTTTCCAATACTCCCTACTGATCCAAATTGTAAGGTTTCCTATGGTATGGAAATTTCTCCTCCTTCATGGCTCCCTCCCCAGGACAGGTCTCCATCCCTAAATCCTTTGTCTCTCCTTTGGTCTTATATCTTTTGTCCTGCCTCCTTTCAAAAAGATTGGGTTGGCTTTCTGGGTAATCTGGTGTCCTCTGCCAGCATTCAGAAGTTGTTTTGTGGAAGTTGCTCCACATTCAGACTATCTTTTGATGTGTTTATGGGGGAGAAAGTGGTCTCCCCATCCTACTCCTCTGCTATCTTGGGACCTTGCCCACTCTATTATTCTTACCTGGAAAATCCCATGGACAGAGAATCCTGGTGGGCTATAGCCCATTGGGTTACAAGGAGTTAGACATTACTTAGCAACTGAGAGCATACACAAACACACACACACACACAAATGTTGTTAAATAAATGGCTTCATTCCATTTTGGGGGTGAGAAATGAGCAACATGACCCAAAGAAAGTTTTCAATAACTTAGGATTTTCAGCGTTGAGATTTTAGGATCCAAGGGTCAATTCAAGAAAACTGCCACTGATAAAAGATGGTGCAGTATGAACATCACTAAGGATAATGATGATCTATAAAATGTTTAAATCTATAAATTGATAATTATATGAAAATTTAATTTGTCACTTTTGGAAAATGCTAGAAAATTAACTTATTACTTTGATTATTAGTAATAATGAAAAAGGCTCAAGGAAATATTTTGCTGTTCTTGTACAAACCAAATCACTGCATAATAAAATAGTGCTTGACAGTACATTGCACATGATTAAAAAATCCAAAAAATAAGTACAAATAATAACTTTGAAAGTCACTATTTTGAAAAACTTACTGAGTTAAGGATGTAATTCTTCATTTTCAATGGCTGTTAATAGCACCAAAGAGAAATAACCAGATATTATGTGTTTTTGACTCAAAGATGCACATCACATATGAGTTGTCTTCCCAGAAAATATCAAACTTGAATCTGATTAAATTTCTTGATTCAACAACAAATTTGTAGAAACTTTAGAGTGGAGACTAATGCAATAAACTATAAAATTAATATCACTAGAGGGCAATTATATGTTTTTTTAAAGCAGTAACTTGCTTAGAAAAAAGTGATAGGGGGAGATAGATCATATATATATATATATAACTTGGAATTGATAAGGTTCAATCTTCTTTCATGGGTGAAAGAAGAGATTAAAAGGATGTTTTTCTCATAATAACTCATTAAATGGTATCATGTTTTACGTTATCTTCAATTAAAAGTAGAAAAAATCTAAAGTTGGCAATTCCATTTGTTTCATTATGAAATAAACCCTATTATACCACTCAGTATTGAACTTCTGAACATATCTTTTATTTTCATGAGCTATGAGAAATGAAGTTTGGATAGTTTGTTATAAATTTCTTTCTATCCTAGAATAAAATGCTTTTAAAAAGTCATCTTGATAAATAATGTATTCTTTTTAACAAATTGCATCAATATATTTTCAGTTACAATAAGTACACAAAAAGAAGAGTTCATAAAATCTTATTTTTTGTATAAGTTGTATAAACTTATATAAACTTGTATATAAACTTGTATAAACTTGAAGAATGTAGTCTCTGTGAAGTTCAATTTCCTAATTTGTTAGAAAAGTACATAGATTCTCTGTTGTGTTCAAGATATGTGGGCATCAGATTAAAAATAAAGTTGAAATATTAAAAAAAGCAATACAAAGCATTATCAACAGGAAATGTGTCAAACTCTCAATATTCCCAATGATCTTCAAAAGATAAAATTTTTAAATATTTAATATTTGTTCCAAAGATGAATTATATACCAATCAAGCAATACAAATGTAAAGAATTTCAAATTTATCAAAACATCATCTAAGACACTCCAAGTCCCCATGTCTAACTAGCAATAATTTTGTTTGAAGATATACTATCTAATCATAAATATTTAGTATTTTTAATGTAATGTTGTCACTTCTTTCAAAGAAGAAACAATAAATACAAGTAGATATCAGCTATATTTTTCAGTAAGTTGATCTGCCTGATTGAATGGATGGGTCATTTAGGACAAAATGGTCCAGATGGCAAGTCTACTTAATGAGTTTTTCTAATGTTCTCTCATGCTATCTTTGAAGGGCTAGGAAGAGGCAGACTTCCTGAAACTGTTAAAATGTTTTTAATTTCTTTTTATGAAAAAAATATTTTCACATTAAATACAAATGGAGTAGAAAAAGAGAAGGGTCAAGCAACAGGAAGTTGGGCTTTTGTGGAATTTAAAGAAATCAAGCAGCTGGAATATTTCACGATGTATCCCAGTTCTTCTCAAATAGCCTGAATATTTCCATGCAATCATTAAAGACAATTTCAGACATGCATTTCTGCATCACTGAATGCCCTTTTAACAAGACTAAACCTTATGGAAACATATTATTTCTAAAATATATCCCACCCATTGCTGTTGTTATTTAGTTGCTAAATCATGTCCATCCATTGCCATGTTCCAATTAAAGCGTGGCACTGAAACATCCCAGACCCCAGCATGATGTAGTGTTAAGACTGCACACAATTTCACATGCTGGTATCTCTCCAAACCAGGAAGTCACTTTCACATCTAATTTTCATGATGCATTTATTTTCAGATTAGTCACGTGAGTAATGAGCATCCTGGAAAGTGTCCAGTTTTTTTCACCCTGTCATATTTGCCTTATTCCCATCAACAGACTGAATTAATATTCCCAGCTTTTGCCAAAATGCAAAATTCACGCTGGGGTCTGGGATGTGTCAATGTCATGCTTTAATTGGAACATGGCAAATTGCAACTCAGTTTAAACTATGGTCACTTATCTGTTCCAGAAAGCAGTCACATCCACTGCAGTTAAGAAATTATTTTTCATTGGTGAGCATAATTAATTGTCAAAATGTGTATCAGCAAACATTTCCCCTTACTACATAAGCCAAATCTTTCAAGTGTTCAATATTTATCACACTCCAATCTTTTACTCCACAACCTTTTATCCCTCATCTCTGAATAAATCACTGCAGATTTGTAGGAAATTCTTATAATGAGCTATTGCTGTCAAGCATAAACTAGGCTTCAGTCTTATAACAAAAGAGAATTAATGCAAAAATGACTTTACAATGTAGAAATTGAATTTTGCTATTGTTTTCTCACCAACATATATTATTCTTCTTTCTCACTGTTACAACTCAATTGAACTCTGCAGATTTTTACTCCTTGAACATTCAATCAAAACTGAAGAAAGTTAAATTCAGTGTTTCCACCTTTTACATCATTTCAGTTTTCCAATTTTTTTTCATATCATGCATAATTCACAAGGAAAATCTATCGCCATTCCTCTGAAGCAATTTTGCTCATGTTTGAGTTTTTAATAACATTTACAACCTCTTGAAAATCAAATATTTTTTTTTTTTAATCATTACATTTTCAATGAATGTCTCAGAGTGACTTTGGGCATATTGACTAAAAAATATAGTCATAACCTGAAAGTAGAGATTTATTTTTATCAGGTGGGAAAGCTTAAGACTTGCAGACAGGAAAACAGCATCTCAGTAGCTCTGAGAAAACTGCTCCAAGAAGGCAGGAGGCAAAGTCAGGCTATACACAAATTTGCAACAAAGGGAGCAGAACAATTTGAACAGTCAGGTATTGAGTTAAGGAATTTAGCAGTCTAAGTATGGGAAAATGCAAGCCAATGGACTCACTGGATTCATTCCTTTCATATGCACCTCAGCTATCTAGGGCAAATCCTTTTTACTTTGTTCACCTAGCTTCTACCCACTCTAGTATTTTTGACTGGAGAATCCCATGGACAGAGGAACTTGGTGGGTTACAGTCCATGGGATTGGAGGAGTCTGACATGATTTAGAGACTAAACGACCACAGGCCTACTTGAAGAAGTTTAAAGTCCACTGATATGAATTTAAGACTTTTAAATATACATTCCTCATTCACTTCCATAAGCATTGCTCTCCCTCTGCTAACCCTAAAATTATTTCAGACTCAGCTTCAGTTTTATGTGTTCCTAGTGCTTTTTGAGACTTCTCTAATTTAAAGGAATAATTTTTACTTTTTGAAATTCTGTAACAATTATTATAAAATAATGTCTTTATAGTATTCCATTGAATGTTAAAGTTTCAAAACCTTTAGAACAAGATTTTCCTTTTTAATAAATGACATCAATATTTTCATATTAAATCAAAAATTGTATAAGCTATAGATGGTCAGATATTTAGAGTCAGAAGAGTATTATAGTGTTTCTAAATCACCCCAATAAGTAGTGTCTATTCTTCCTATGTCTGTGCTCAAATCAGTCCGTATTTTAGGACAGACTTAAGAAAAGTTCAATTATGAACTATACAATTGTTAAAATTTAAGATTTTTAAGTGCTCATCTCATTTCTCTTCTTTATATGAGGTAATCAAGAAACATGAATTACTATGAATTTAGCATTATTCCTTCTAGTGTAGCATCCACCTCTCTGTCTGTTCTTTAGTTCTTCTAAGTCTTGGTAAACATTTCTTGCATGCTCTGTTCTTTTTCTGAGATCCTGGGTTATGTTCACTACCATTAGTCTGATTTTTTTCTTTTTTTTTTTCTTTCTTGAAGAGTCCCTGTCTCCACTTCATTTAGTTGTTTTCCTGGGTTTTACCTTGTCCCTTCATCTGGGACAAAATCCTCTGCTTTTTCATCTTGATTAACTTTCTGTAATGTGGTTTTCATTCTAGCTGCTGCGGGGTTGTCATTATCCTGACTTCTTCTGAGTGCCTTCTGGTAAATGAGGCTAAGAGACTTATGTAAGCTTCCTGATGGGACAGATTGGTGATTTGAAAAACTATGTCTTGCTCTAGTGGCCAGGGCTGTGTCAGTAAAGCTTTAATCAAATTATGTATTGATGGTTTGGGTTGTGCTCTGCCCCTGTTAGTTGTCTGGCCTTAGGTGACCCAGCTCTGGGGTCTACAGGCTCTATGGTAAGGTTAATGGCAACATCCAAGAGGACTTACACAACGGGGCAACTTCCAGGAGTGCTGCTGCCAGGGCCCCTGTCCATATGGCGAGCCACTGCTGACCCACGCCTCCACAGGAGACCCTCCAACACTAGCAGGTAGGTCCAGTTCAGTCTCCTGTGGGGACACTGCTCCCGGCCTCTCCCTGGGTCTTGGTACACTCAAGGTTTTGCTTGCACTCTCCAACAATGGAGTTTCTGTTTCCCCCAGTCCTATGGAAGTCCTGTAATCAAACCCCACTCAACTTCAAGGTCAGATTCCCTGGGATTTTCTTTTCCCTTTGCCAGATTCCCAGGCTGAGAAGCCTGATGTGGGGCTATCAACCTTCACAACAGTAGGAGAGCTACTTTGATAGTATTTTTTTCTAGTTTGTGGGCCACACATCTGGTGGGTATGAGGTTTGATTTTATTGTGATTTCACCCCTCCCACCGTCTTATTGTGACCTCTTTGTCTTTGGACATTAGGTATCTGCCTTTGTGGGTTCTAGCATCCTTTGGTCATTGGTTGTTAAACAGCTAGTTGTGATTTTTGTGCTCTTGCTGAAGGAGATAAATGCACATCCTTCTATGCCACCCTCTTGAAGCACTTTCAGTAATTTTTAAATAAGGACTTTTGATAACTTATAAAGTTAGACACATACACTATCAGAATCAGTACTCAGCACAACACCACATTTTAATAAGACAGATATTAAACACATTTTGTATTTGAAGAAACTCTGATCTTCAAAGGTTCAGTGATCTGATATAAACAAATAATTCTGAAAAAATAAATCACATGAAGATGCTACAATATGATCTTATTAATGCTTTTATAAATATTTTAGAAATTCTATCACATAAACTTGAAAGTCAGGTGGCTATATACAAGGAAAAGAAAAAAAATCATTAACACACATTATTTTGTGGAATAGATGCATTTCTCCAAACCAAGCACCTAGTTCATCTTCTTTTTTTTTTGTTTTGTTTTGTTTTTTTTCCAGAAGTCAAATTCTTTAAGAATGAACATTTCTTGTGTATTTATGTTGGTTCACTACATAATATTCCTATTTTTTAACACTGAAATGATGTCTATTCAAAGCAGTACTTCTGAAGAAAATAAAATCTTATTTAAATACTTGGATCTTGTGCTTTGGTTTACAAACTGTTACACTATTTTATGATCAACAACAATGATTTGTTTGTTTTTAAAACAAACTCAATATAAGATATGAGACAGCCAGTTAGTTAGTGTGCATACGTGCTATGAATGTAAATATGTTTCATTAATTTTCACTTTTCCTAGTGATATTTAGTAATATTATAGTGGGGACCAGAACAAAGAATTATTGCTCTTGAGGTTTCTGATCCCCAGCAGGGAGAATATTGACCTTTCATTATCACTTAATTTATTGTGTCTGGTCTTTGCAGATTAGTTTAGAAGAGGAAAATACAACTCTAAGAGAAAAACCATGGAATCATCTGGGCCCAAGAGAGCAGGGATATTTTTCTTACACTGAAAAACTTTCTGAAACATTCCTGTAATACGGATGGTTTGTCCTCCATACTATGGACCCAAAACATTGGACATTTGCAACTCATCATCTCTTACTTTTGAAACTATTACTGTGGTGATTTGAGAATGACTCTTTGCATGATATATCATTCCACTGACATTTGTAGTATATAATGCTATAGACAGAAACTAGATAAATAAACATATTAAAATTGTGGATGGATAAATAAAAAAGTAAACTGGCTTTGACAAAGGGCTCATGATCCTATCTTATGAATATATTTCATATACTGAGTCCTTTGTGGTTTCTTCATGATCATCAACTCTAGATATATGAAATACTCCCACAATTGAGTCATTAAACTTCTTTTGAGGACTACAAGTAAAATATCTAAATTCATTTAACAAATACAAATCTAATTTCTTCAAAGATTCATTACTTGGCAAGACTCTGGGATCTCAAAGGCAAAAGTGATCATGAAAAGAATTATATTCATAGTAACTCATAGAGAAGGGGAGTGTCAAGGAACTTATCCTTGAAGAAGTAGTACTTGTAGTGATTTCTGAGGCAAGAATAGATGTTAACTAAGCAAAACAGAAAATTAAGGTATAAAATGAGATGGAGCAGACATAATTAAACTCATTGACCATTTTTAAAGGAGCACTGTGGACAAGAAAAGGCACTGATTTAATATAAAAAGAAAGACAGAACTGCTTAATGGCAAAGAGAGAGAAGAGGATAGAGTAGTGCCTGATGATGTTTAATAAGATGAAAAACACAACCCACATACTAAACCCAGTTTAACAGGATACATTAATTTTTCTTTAAATTCTAAGGAAAATCAAGGCAATGGGCTGAATGTGCTTCACTCCCAAATTTATATGTTGAAATGATAATCCCAATGATAATATCCAGAAGTAAGGCCTTTGGGAGATAATTTAGTCATGAAGGTGGAGTACTGTAATGGGATTTTTAGCTCTACAAGAAGTAGCCAAAGAACTACCTAACTATTTTTCTGTGATGTGAGGACAAAGCAGGGGGGAAAAAGATCATCAGTAAATCAGGATGAAACTGCTTATCAGTAAACCAACCATGTTGGAACTCCAATTGTAGATTTATAGCCTCAAGAAGTGTAAGAAACAAAGAAAATGAAGTTGCTCAGTCGTGTTCCACTCTTTGCGACTCCATGGACCTACCAGGCTCCTCCATCCATAGAATTCTCCAGGCAAGAATACTGGAGTGGGTTGCCATTTCCTTCTCCAAGGAATCTTCCCGACTCAGGAATTCAACCTAGATCTCCTGCATTGCAGGCAGATACTTAACCCTCTGAGCCACCAGGGAAGAAACAAAGAGTTATTAAAAAAAAAAAAAAAAAAAAAGTGTGGTTCTAGCATTTGTTCTAGCATTCCAAACTAAGACAATCATTAAAGATTTGTAAAAGGAAGGAAGGATGTGCATGTGTGCTTATGTACGTGTGTATTTCTGTTACATAAATACATGTATAGATATGATCAAATTTGAAGTCTCAAAAGATCACTTTGAGACTTTCATTTTAAAATGGAGGTTATCATTCCTGTCCCAAACATATAAAAATATTTAAAACCAAACAAAACTTTTTTTTTTTTTAATTTATTTATTTATTTATTTTTTTCAGTGGGTTTTGTCATACATTGACACGAACCAGCAATAGATTTACACGTATTCTCCATCCTGATCCCCCCTCCCACCCCCCTCTCCACCCGACTCCTCTGGGTCTTCCCAGTGCACCAGGCTCGAGCACTTGTCTCATGCATCCCACCTGGGCTGGTGACCTGTTTCACCATAGATAATATACATGCTGTTCTTTCGCAACATCCCACCCTCATCTTTTCCCACAGAGTTCAAAAGTCTGTTCTGTACTTCTGTGTCTCTTTTTCTGTTTTGCATATAGGGTTGCCGTTACCATCTTTCTAAATTCCATATATATGTGTTAGTATGCTGTAATGTTCTTTATCTTTCTGGCTTACTTCACTCTGTATAATGGGCTCCAGTTTCATCCATCTCATTAGAACTGGTTCAAATGAATTCTTTTTAATGGCTGAGTAATATTCCATGGTGTATATGTACCACAGCTTCCTTATCCATTCGTCTGCTGATGGGCATCTAGGTTGCTTCCATGTCCTGGCTATTATAAACAGTGCTGCGATGAACATTGGGGTGCACGTGTCTCTTTCAGATCTGGTTTCCTCAGTGTGTATGCCCAGAAGTGGGATTGCTGGGTCATATGGCAGTTCTATTTCCAGTTTTTTAAGAAATCTCCACACTGTTCTCCATAGCGGCTGTACTAGTTTGCATTCCCACCAACAGTGTAAGAGGGTTCCCTTTTCTCCACACCCTCTCCAGCATTTATTGCTTGTAGACTTTTGGATAGCAGCCATCCTGACTGGCGTGTAATGGTACCTCATTGTGGTTTTGATTTGCATTTCTCTGATAATGAGTGATGTTGAGCATCTTTTCATGTGTTTGTTAGCCATCTGTATGTCTTCTTTGGAGAAATGTCTGTTTAGTTCTTTGGCCCATTTTTTGATTGGGTCATTTATTTTTCTGGAATTGAGCTGCAGGAGTTGCTTGTATATTTTTGAGATTAATCCTTTGTCTGTTTCTTCATTTGCTATTATTTTCTCCCAATCTGAGGGCTGTCTTTTCACCTTACTTATAGTTTCCTTTGTAGTGCAAAAGCTTTTAAGTTTCATTAGGTCCCATTTGTTTAGTTTTGCTTTTATTTCCAATATTCTGGGAGGTGGGTCATAGAGGATCTTGCTGTGATTTATGTCGGAGAGTGTTTTGCCTATGTTCTCCTCTAGGAGTTTTATAGTTTCTGGTCTTACATTTAGATCTTTAATCCATTTTGAGTTTATTTTTGTGTATGGTGTTAGAAAGTGTTCTAGTTTCATTCTTTTACAAGTGGTTGACCAGTTTTCCCAGCACCACTTGTTAAAGAGGTTGTCTTTTTTCCATTGTATATCCTTGCCTCCTTTGTCAAAGATAAGGTGTCCATAGGTTCGTGGATTTATCTCTGGGCTTTCTATTCTGTTCCATTGATCTATATTTCTGTCTTTGTGCCAGTACCATACTGTCTTGATGACTGTGGCTTTGTAGTATAGTCTGAAGTCAGGCAGGTTGATTCCTCCAGTTCCATTCTTCTTTCTCAAGATTACTTTGGCTATTCGAGGTTTTTTGTATTTCCATACAAATTGTGAAATTATTTGTTCTAGTTCTGTGAAAAATACCGTTGGTAGCTTGATAGGGATTGCATTGAATCTATAGATTGCTTTGGGTAGAATAGCCATTTTGACAATATTGATTCTTCCAATCCATGAACACGGTATGTTTCTCCATCTGTTTGTGTCCTCTTTGATTTCTTTCATCAGTGTTTTATAGTTTTCTATGTATAGGTCTTTGTTTCTTTAGGTAGATATACTCCTAAGTATTTTATTCTTTTTGTTGCAATGGTGAATGGTATTGTTTCCTTAATTTCTCTTTCTGTTTTTTCATTGTTAGTATATAGGAATGCAAGGGATTTTTGTGTGTTAATTTTATATCCTGCAACTTTACTATATTCATTGATTAGCTCTAGTAATTTTCTGGAAGAGTCTTTAGGGTTTTCTATGTAGAGGATCATGTCATCTGCAAACAGCGAGAGTTTCACTTCTTCTTTTCCTATCTGGATTCCTTTTACTTCTTTTTCTGCTCTGATTGCTGTGGCCAAAACTTCCAACACTATGTTGAATAGTAGTGGTGAGAGTGGGCACCCTTGTCTTGTTCCTGATTTCAGGGGAAATGCTTTCAATTTTTCACCATTGAGGGTGATACTTGCTGTGGGTTTGTCATATATAGCTTTTATTATGTTGAGGTATGTTCCTTCTATTCCTGCTTTCTGGAGAGTTTTAATCATGAATGGGTGTTGAATTTTGTCAAAGGCTTTCTCTGCATCTATTGAGATAATCATATGGTTTTTATCTTTCAATTTGTTAATGTGGTGTGTTACATTGATTGATTTGCGGATATTGAAGAATCCTTGCATTCCTGGGATAAAGCCCGCTTGGTCGTGGTGTATGATTTTTTTAATATGTTGTTGGATTCTGTTTGCTAGAATTTTGTTAAGGATTTTTGCATCTATGTTCATCAGTGATATTGGCCTGTAGTTTTCTTTTTTTGTGGCATCCTTGTCTGGTTTTGGAATTAGGGTGATGGTGGCCTCATAGAATGAGTTTGGAAGTTTACCTTCCTCTGCAATTTTCTGGAAGAGTTTGAGTAAGATAGGTGTTAGCTCTTCTCTAAATTTTTGGTAGAATTCAGCTGTGAAGCCATCTGGTCCTGGGCTTTTGTTTGCTGGAAGATTTTTGATTACAGTTTCGATTTCCTTGCTTGTGATGGGTCTGTTAAGATCTTCTATTTCTTCCTGGTTCAGTTTTGGAAAGTTATACTTTTCTAAGAATTTGTCCATTTCATCCAAGTTGTCCATTTTATTGGCATAGAGCTGCTGGTAGTAGTCTCTTATGATCCTTTGTATTTCAGTGTTGTCTGTTGTGATCTCTCCATTTTCATTTCTAATTTTGTTAATTTGATTCTTCTCTCTTTGCTTCTTAATGAGTCTTGCTAATGGTTTGTCAATTTTGTTTATTTTTTCAAAAACCAGCTTTTAGCTTTGTTGATTTTTGCTATGGTCTCTTTAGTTTCTTTTGCATTTATTTCTGCCCTGATTTTTAAGATTTCTTTCCTTCTGCTAACCCTGGGGTTCTTCATTTCTTCCTTCTCTAATTGCTTTAGGTGTAGAGTTAGGTTATTTATTTGGCTTTTTTCTTGTTTCTTGATGTGAGCCTGTAATGCTATGAACCTTCCCCTTAGCACTGCTTTTACAGTGTCCCATAGGTTTTGGGTTGTTGTGTTTTCATTTTCATTCATTTCTATACATATTTTGATTTCTTTTTTGATTTCTTCTATGATTTGTTGGTTATTCAGAAGCGTGTTATTTAGCCTCCATATGTTTGCATTTTTAACAATTTTTTTCCTGTAATTGAGATCTAATCTTACTGCACTGTGGTCAGAAAAGATGACTGGAATGATTTCAATTTTTTTGAATTTTCCAAGACCAGATTTATGGCCCAGGATGTGATCTATTCTGGAGAAGGTTCCGTGTGCACTTGAGAAAAAGGTGAAGTTGATTGTTTTGGGGTGAAATGTCCTATAGATATCAATTAGGTCTAGCTGGTCCATTGTGTCATTCAAGGTTTGTGTTTCCTTGTTAATTTTCTGTTTAGTTGATCTATCCATAGTTGTGAGTGGGGTATTAAAGTCTCCCACTATTATTGTGTTAGTATTAATTTCCTCTTTCATACTCGTTAGCGTTTGCCGCACATATTGCGGTGCTCCTATGTTGGGTGCATATATATTTATAATTGTTATATCTTCTTCTTGCATTAATCCTTTGATCATTATGTAGTGTCCTTCTTTGTCTCTTTTCACATCCTTTATTTGAAAGTCTATTTTATCTGATATGAGTATTGTGACTCCTGCTTTCTTTTGGTCTCCGTTTGTGTGAAATATTTTTTTCCAGCCCTTCACTTTTAGTCTGTATGTGTCTCTTGCTTTGAGGTGGGTCTCTTGTAGACAGCATATATAGGGGTCTTGTTTTTTTATCCATTCAGCCAATCTTTGTCTTTTGGTTGGGGCATTCAACCCATTTACATTTAAGGTAATTATTGATAGGTGTGGTCCCTTTGCCATTTACTTTGTTGTTTTGGGTTCACGTTTATACAACCTTTCTGCATTTCCTGTCTAGAGAAGATCCTTTAGCATTTGTTGAAGAGCTGGTTTGGTGGTGCTGAATTCTCTCAGCTTTTGCTTGTCTGTAAAGCTTTTGAATTCTCCTTCATATCTGAATGAGATCCTTGCTGGATACAGTAATCTAGGTTGTAGGTTATTCTCTTTCATTACTTTCAGTATGTCTTGCCATTCCCTTCTGGCCTGGAGGGTTTCTATTGATAGATCAGCTGTTATCCTTATGGGAATCCCTTTGTGTGTTATTTGTTGTTTCTCCCTTGCTGCTTTTAATATTTGTTCTTTGTGTTTGATCTTTGTTAATTTGATTAATATGTGTCTTGGGGTGTTTCGCCTTGGGTTTATCCTGTTTGGGACTCTCTGGGTTTCTTGGACTTGGGTGGCTATTTCCTTCCCCATTTTAGGGAAGTTTTCAGCTATTATCTCCTCGAGTATTTTCTCATGGCCTTTCTTTTTGTCTTCTTCTTCTGGGACTCCTATGATTCGAATGTTGGGGCGTTTCACATTGTCCCAGAGGTCCCTGAGGTTGTCCTCATTTCTTTTGATCCTTTTTTCTTTTTTCCTCTCTGTTTCATTTATTTCCACCATTTTATCTTCTACCTCACTTATCCTATCTTCTGTCTCCGTTATTCTACTCTTGGTTCCCTCCAGAGTGTTTTTGATCTCATTCATTGCATTATTCATTTTTAATTGACTCTTTTTTATTTCTTCTAGGTCTTTATTAAACATTTCTTGCATCTTTTCAATCTTTGTCTCCAGGCTATTTATCTGTAACTCCATTTTGTTTTCAAGATTTTGGATCATTTTTATTATCATGATTCTAAATTCTTTTTCAGGTAGATTCCCTATCCCCTCCTCTTTTGCTTGACTTGGTGGGCATTTTTCATGGTCCTTTACCTGTTGGTTATTTCTCTGCCTTTTCATCTTGTTTAGATTGCTGTGTCTGGACTGGGCTTTCTGTATTCTGGAGGTCTGTGGTTCCTTTTTATTGTGGAGGTTTTTCCCAGTAGGTGGGGTTAGACGATTGGCTTGTCAATGTTTCCTGGTTAGGAAAGTTTGCGTCGGTGTTCTGGTGCGTGGAACTTGATTTCTTCTCTCTGGAGAGAAATGGAGTGCTCAGTAATGAGTTTTGAGATGGGTCTATGTGTTAGGTGTAACCTTGGGCAGCCTGTATGTTGATGTTTAGGGCTATGTTCCTGCGTTGCTGGAGAATTTGCTTGGTATGTCTTGCTCTAAAACTTATTGGCTCTTGGGTGGTGGTTGGTTTCAGTGTAGGTATGTAGGCTTTTGGACGGTCACTTATTACTTAAAGTTCCATGTAGTCAGGAGTTTTCTGATGTTCTCAGGTTTGGGGCTTAAGTCTCCTGCCTCTGGATTTCAGTTTTATTCTTCCTGTAGTCTCAGGACTTCTCCAACTACACAGCACTGATAATAAAACTTCTAGGTTAATGGTGAAAAGATTCTCCCCCGTTAGGGACACCCAGAGAGGTTCACAGAGTTACATGAAGAAGAGGAGAGGGAGGAGGGAGATAGTGTTGAGCAGGAGGAGAAAAAGGGGGACTCAAGAGGAGAGAGACAGATCTACGCAGTTGTCTGTTCCCAGAATGTTCTCCGTAGCCCAGACACCCACCAAGATTCACAGAATTGGATTGGGAAGAAAAGGGGAAAGGAGGAAATAGAGGTGTTCTGAGGTAGAAAACAGAGAGTCAAGATTGGGAGAGAATAATCAACACACTCCTGAATAAAAATGGGAACTGAATATTGGATTCTTAAATGTTCACAATTTATATCATATATTGAAAAACAAAAATTAAAAATCTAGAGTAGAGATTAGACTCTTAAAAATACTATATTAAAAACAAAAACCAAAACACACACAAAAAAATTTTTTTAAATATATATGAAGTTCAGTTTAAAAAATAGGGCTTCTCTCTTTTTTTTTTTTGGTAAGGTTATAGTGTATTGAAAATGAAAATTAAGGAGTAGTAGAGGAGTACTAGAGGACTTTAAAAGAAATAAGAGAAAAAGAAAAATAGAAAATAGAAGAGAAAAAGGAGAAAAAAAGAAAAAAAAAAAAAAGAATTTTCCCTAATTAAAAAATCATAAAAATCTATGAAAATGAAAGTTAAGGAGTGATGGGGGAGTAATAGGGAATTTTAAAGGAAAATAAAAGAGAAAAAATAAAAAAGAAAAAATTAAAAAAAAAATTTTTCTTATTTAAAAAAAAAAAAGTAAAAATATATCTAGGAATTTCTCTGGAGCTGTTGCGGTCAGTGTGGGTTCGGCTCAGTTTCAGATATCTCCTCGTTCCAGCTTACACTTAGGGATTTTAATCTGTTGCACCGGTCCCTTCTGAAGCGGTTCCCTTTGTTTATTTGGCTTCTGTTTGCCGGTTTCTTCAGAGCCTCATTTCCGCCCTGACACAGGCGGGTGGAGGTGGACTCTTATTCAGGTAGCTAGTTCTGTCGCGCTGCTGGGAGGGGCTGACGCTGCGGGGATGGGCTGGCGCTGCCGGGAGAGGCTGGTGCTGCTTTCTCGCTCTGTGCTGCTCAGGATCCCAGCTGCTCTATATGGAGCGCACCGCGCGCAGCTCCCCTCCGGTGCTCCACAAAAGCGCGAAACAAAAGGCTGCGTCCGCTCTTGTGCCTTCCCCGTCAGAGCGGTCCAGGCAGCCAGGGGCTTGACCAGCGCACTCTCTCCGGGTGCGGCGCACCCTCTCCCACGGTCCCAATCTCGGTTTCCGCCGGCGCCAGTCGGGTGCCTGCGCCTTCTGCCCTCCGCGTCCCCAGCCCCAGTCCCCGCCCGCGTTGGTCGGGTGCCTGCGCCCTGTGTCTCGCCGCGACCTGCTCCCGCCTCCCGCGGGTCTGGGCCGGTCCGCAGTCTGCGAGCTCTTCTCTGGACTTTCTCGGTCCCTTTATTCTGCCAACGGCCGGCAGCGGGTTCCGGCCGGTCAATTTTCTCTCTCTTCCCTGCTCTCCCACAGTTCAAGTTGGCAACTCACAAAAGCTCCCTCCGATTGTCCTCAGGGCACTCAGGCCCGGACCCTGCCCCAAACAATGCCGCCCGCTCCTCTCCATGCCGCCCCCACTTGCTGGTGGCGGATGCGGGTGTCTGGGGCACTTTTCTGCTGAGAGTTGCTTTTAGGCACGTAATCTGTGGGTTTTATTTATTGTTTCCCTCCCAGTCAGGTTGCCCTCCTAGATTCAAACACTTCCCCCAGGCCCGACAGTGTGAGGGTTTCCCGGTGTCTGGAAACGTCCTCTAAAGACCCGCTTCCCGGGACGGATCTCCGTCCTTAGCTCTTTTGTCTCACTTTTTATCTTTTATATTTTGTCCTACCTCCTTTCGAAGACAATGGGCTGCTTTTCTGGGAGCCTGATGACCTCAGCTAGCGATCCGAAGTTGTTTTGTGAAGTTTGCTCTGCGTTCAGATATTCTTTTGATGAATTTGTAGGAGAGAAAGTGGTCTCCCCGTCCTACTCCTCCACCATCTTGGATCCTCCCTTTTTTTTTAATATAATAAATAATGCCTTAGCTTGTCCGAGAAAAAGACTATCATTGCATTAAAAAGGAGAGGAAATGAGGAAGGAGAAATGGGAACAAGGCAAAGAGAAAATACAGTAAACAGGAAACACAAAACAGGACAGCAGGTATGAGTCCAAATACACTAATAATTAAAAAAAAAAAAAAAAGTGAATGAATTAGACCAGTCTATTAAAAATAAAATGTATCTATATACATGGAAAAATTATCATATAAATGACATACATAGATAGGAATAAAATATGTGATCATTGGTACAGTGCCATATTGTAAAGAAGCAAATATTTAAAATTTTTACAGCTATGTGAAATGATATGCGTGAATTTCACAGAGGTAATAGTGAATGGAAAGGGCCAGATGTAGAACAATATATTTTACAATTCCATCTGATTAAGTATTAACAATGATTAACTAAGCTAAAAGTTCAGTGTGGCTGTTCACTTGGTTTTAAAACTATTAGGAAAAGCAAGGAAAGCAAGGAAAACTTAGGGTTCTAGATAAAGCCGTTACTCATGGCATGATGGATGCTTCTGAGATATATAGTATATATAGTATATAATATATGAGCTGCTTGGTTGTTATATGGTTGCTTACTGTGTGATGAATTAATGAGGAGTGCTTTTCATTTTGCACATACTTATGTATGTCATGTTATGTATTCAAAAAAAAAAAAACACAAATAACCAAAAATAGATAAATATTTTATTCATTTGGCAAAACTGTGAAATGTGAATATTAAGGGTTGGGAAACTATAAAAATTAAGAACTATCATATATCACCATTAAATTTAATATGCCCACTCAGAGGGAGTAGAAGGATTTGTGTTCATCTTCTCCCATGAGAACACAAAAATTGCAATTAGCTACTTAATAGCCATCAAAAGATGTATGTTGAGAGACTCCACACCCAAGGACAAAGGAGAAGCTGCAAGGAGACGGTAGGAGGGGTGCAAGTATGTCAAGATCAAACACCATACATGCCAGAAACACTTGGAGGGCACAAACAAACCTGAGCGCAAGGACCAAGGGAAAGGCGTGGTGATTCCAACAAGAGACAGAGCTAGACCTGCCTCTGAGTATCTGAGGATCTCCTGCAGAGTCATGAATCAGCAATGGCCTGCACTGGGGATGGGGTCACTGGCAGCAACAGTCCTGGGAGTTGTGTCGTGATGACACATGTCCTCTTGGATGAGGCCAGCATTAACCCTACCATAGAGACCAGACTTCAGGACTGGGCTGGCTCAGACCAAACAACTAACAAGGAGGGAGCACAGCCCCATGCATCAGTAGAAAACTGGAATAAAGATTTTCTGAACCCTGCCCACCAGAACCAGTCCCTCCCATTAGGAAGTTTGCATAAGCCTCTTATGCACATCTACCAGAGGGCAGACAGAAGAAGCAAGAACTACAATCCCATGGCCTCCACTACAAAAATCACAATCCCAGAAAACTAACAAAATGACCACATGGATCACAGTCTTGTGTACTTGAATGAAACTATTGGCCATGACTTGCAGGACCACCCAAAAAGGATGGGTAGTGATGGAAGGTTCTGAAAAAAAAAACATGGTCCACCAGATAAGGGAATGGAAAACCTCTATAGTATTCTTGTCTTGAGAACCCCAGGAACAGCATGAAAAGGCAAAAATATATGACACTGGAAGATGAGCCCACCAGGTCAATAGGTGTCCAATATGCTACTGGGGAAGAACAGTGAAACAGCTCCAGAAAGAATGAAGAATCTGAGCCAAAGCAGATATGACATCCAGTTTTGGATGTGCTTGATGGTGAAGTAAAGTCTGTTGCTGTAAAGAACAATATTGTATAGGAATCTGGAACGTTAGGCCTATGAATCAGGGTAAATTGGAATGGTCAAATACAAGATGTCAAGAGTGAACATCAATATTTTAGGAATCAGTAAACTAAATGGACAGGAATGAGCAAATTTAATTCAAATGACCATTATATTACTACTGGTGGCAATAATTCCTTAAAAGAATTGGAGTAGCCATCATTGTTAACCAAAATATATAAATAAGAAATATAGTACTTGAGTACAATCTCAGAAATGACAGAATGATCTTGGTTCATTTCCAATGAGCCATTCAGCATCACAATAATACATATGCCCGAACCACTAATGCCAAAGAAACTGAAGTTGAATGGTTCTACGAAAAAAATAAGACTTTCTAGAACTGACATCAAATAAATAAATAAATAAATAAATAAATAAATCCTTTTCAACATAGGGATTGGAATGCAAAAATAGGAAGTCAAGTGGTAACGGAATAACAGACAAGTTTGGCCTCAGATTACAAAATGAAGTAAGGCAAAGTCTAACAGAGTTTTGCAAAGAGAACATGCTGGTCATGGCAAACACTCTTCCAACAACACAAGGGATGACTTCACACTTGCACATCACCAAATGATCAATACAAAAGTCAAATTGATTATATTCTTTATAGCCAAAGATGGAGAAGCTCTATACAATATGCAAAAGCAAGACCAGGAGCTGACTGTGATCAGATGATGAACTCCTTATTGCAACATTCAGACTTATATTGTAGAAAGTATGGAAAACAACTAGGCCATTCAAGTATGACCAAAACCAAATCCCTTATGTCACAACAGAAATGACAAACAGGTTAAAGAGATTAGATCTAGTACACAGAGTACCTAAAAAACTATGGACAGAGGTCCATAACATTGTACAGGAGGCAGTGATAAGGAAAAAGAAAGGCAAAGTGGTTGTCTGAGGAGGCCTTACAAATAGCTGAGAGAAGAAGTGAAAGACAAAGAGAAAAATAAAGATATACCCAACTGAATGCAGCATTCCAAAGATAGCAAGGAAAGATAAGAAAGCCTCCTAAAAGTGAGCAATGCAAGGATATAGAGGGAAACAATAGAATGGGAAAGACTAGAAATCTCTTCAAGAGAATTAGAGATACTAAGGAATATTTCATGCAAAGATGGTCACAATAAAAGACAGAAATGGTATGCACTTAACAGAAGCAGAAGAGATTAAGAAGAGGTGGCAAGAATACACAGAAGAAATGTACAAAAATGATCTCAATCATCCGTATAACCACATTGATGTGGTCACTCACCTAAGGTAGACGTCCTGGAGTGTGAAGTAAAGTGGGCCTAAGGAACAAAGCTAGTGGAAGTGTTCGAATTTCTGCTTAGCTATTTCAAATTGTAAAAGATGATGCTGTGAAAATGCTGCACTCAATACATTAGCAAATTTGGAAAATTAGCCATGCTCACAGGACAGGAAAAGGTCAGTTTTTATACTAATCTCAAAGAAAAATGCCAAAGAATGTTAAAACTACAACACAATTGCACTCATTTCACATATAGCAAGATCATGCTCAAAGTCTTTCAATCTAGGCTTCAACAATACATGAACTGAGAATTTCCAGATATACAAAGCAGATTTGGAAAAGGCAGAGGAACCAGAGATCAAATTGCCAACATCCACTGAATCATAGAAACAGCAAGATAATTCCAGAGAAACATATACTTCGGCTTCAATGACTATGCTAGAGTCTTTGACTGTGTGGATCACAACAAACTGGAAAATTCTTAATAAATTGGGAATAACAGACCCCCTTACCTGCCTTCTGGGAAATCTGTATGCAGGTCTAGAGGCCACAGTTAGAATCAGACATGGAACAATGAACTGGTTCAAAATTGGGAAAGGAGTATGTCAAGGCTGTATATCACGACCCTGTTTATTTCACTTATATGCAGAGTACATCATGCGAATTTCTTGGCTGGATGAATCACAAGCTAGAACTAAGATTGCTGGGAGAAATATCAATAATCTCAGATATGCAAATAATACCACCCTAATATCAGAAAGTGAAGAGGCTCTTAATGAAGTTGAAAGAGGAGAGTGAAAGAGCTGGCTGATAACTCATCATTCAAAAATCTAAGATCATGGCATCTGGTTGCATCACTTCACAGCTAACAGATTAGGGGAAAATAATTGAAACAGTAACAGAAATGATTTTCTTGGACTCCAAAATCCCTGTGGATGGTGACTGAAGGCATGAAATTAAAAGATGCTCCTTCCCTGGGAAAAAGATTTGACTGTATGGATTTTTTCATGAAAGTAACATCTCTGCTTCTTAAAATGCTCTCTAGGTTTGTTATAGCTTTTCTTCCAAGGAGTAAGCATCTTTCAATTTCATAGCTGTGGCTATGAAATTCATCATCTGCAGTGACTTTTGGAGCGCAAGAAAATCAAGTCTGCCACTGTTTCCATTTAGTTTAGTTCAAACAGTTTAGTCAGTCAGTCATGTCTGACTCTTTGTGACCCCATGGACTGCAGCATGCCAGGCTTCCCTCTCCATCACCAACTCCCGGAGTTTACTCAAACTCCCATCGAGGCGGTGATGCCATCCAACCATCTCATCCTCTGTCATCACCTTTTCCTCCAGCCTTCAATCTTTCCCAGCATCAGAGTCTTTTCCAATGAGTCAGTTATTCACATCAGGTGGCCAAATTATTGGAGCTTCAGCCTCAGCATCAGTCCTTCCAATGATTATTCAGGACTGATTTTCTTGAAGATGGATTGGTTAGATCTCCTTGCAGTCCAAAGGACTTTCAAGAGTCTTCTGCAACACCACAGTTCAAAAGCATCAATTCTTTGGTGCTCAGCTTTCTTTATAGGCAACTCTTACATCCATACATGACTATGGGAAAAACCGTAGGTTTGACTAGATGGACCTTTCTTGGCAAAGTAATGCCTCTGCATTATAATATGCTGTCTAGGTTGCTCACTGGAGAAGGGGATGGCAAACCACTTCAGTATTCTTGCCTTGAGAACCCCATGAACAGTATGAAAATTTTCCATTTATTTCCCATCTATTTGCCATGAAGTGATAGGCCTGGATGCCATCATCTTAGTTTTTCTTTAATGTTGTTACCTAAGCCTGCTTTTTTCCACTCTTCTCTTTCACCTTCATCAAAAGTCTATTTAATTCCTCTTCATTCTCTGTCATTAGGGTGGTGTCATCTGCATATCTGAGGTTATTGATATTTCTCCTGGAGATCTTGATTCCAAATAATGCTTCATCCACCCAGGCATTTTGCACAATGTTTTCTGTATTGAAGTTAAATAAGCAGGGTGACAATATATAGCCTTGATGTACTGCTTTCCCAATTTTGAAACAGTCAGTTGTTCTATGTCCAACTCTAGCTGTTGTTTCTTGACCTACATACAGGTTTCTCAGGAAATAGGTAAAGTGTTCTGGTATTCCTGTATCTTGAAGAATTTTCCATAGTTTCTTGTGATCCACATAGTCAAAGGCTTTTTTTTTTTTTTTTTTTTTGAGAGCCTATTACTTCTTTATTTTTTATTTTATTTTTATAATTACATTTATTTATTTTTAATTGAAGGATAATTGATCTATAATAATGTGTTAGTTTCTGCCAAACATCAACATGAATCAGCCATACATATACCTATGTCCCCTCTCTGGAACTTTCCTCCCACCTCCCTCTCCATCCACCCCTCTAGGTGGTTACAGAGCACTGATTTGAATTCCCCGAATCACACAGAAAATTCCCATTGGCTATTTACATATGGTAGTGTATATGTTTCCATTTTACTCTCCCCACACATTCCACCTTCTCCTTCCTCTACCCTGCCCCGTGTCCATAGGTCTGTTCTCTATGTCTGTGTCTCCATTGCTGCCCTGCGAATAAGTTCATCAGCATGTCTTTCTAGATTCCATGTTGTTAATCAGTCTCCCAGTCATGTCTGACTCTTTGCAACCCCATGGACTGAAGCACTCCAGGCCTCTCTGTCCCTCACCATCTCCTGAAGTTTGCCCAAGTTCATGTCGATTGCACTGGTGATGCTATCCAGCTATCTCATCCTCTGATGCCCTCTTCTCTTTCTGCCCTCAATCTTTCCCAGCATCAGGGACTTTTCCAATGAGTCAGCTATTCGATCCACATAGTCAAAGGTTTTCTTGTAGGCAATGAAGCAGATTTTTTTTTTTTCTGGAATTTCCTTGCTTTTTCTATGATCCATCAGATGTTGGCAATTTTATCTCTGGTTCCTCTGCCTTTTCCAAATCCACCTTGCCTATCTGAAACTTCTCAGTACATGTATTGTTGAAGAATAGCTTGAAGGATTTTGAGCATTACTTTACTAGCATGTGAAGTAAGTACAAAAGTGTGGTAGTCTGAACATTCTTTGGCATTGCCCTTCTTTAGGATTGGAATGAATACTGAACTTTTCCAGTCATGTGGCCACTGCTGAGTTTTTGAAATTTGAGTGTAGCACTTTCACAGCATAATCTTTTAGGATTTGAAATAGCTCAGCTGGAATTCTATCACCTTCACTATCTTCTTTCTTGGTAATCCTACCTAAGGCTCACTTGGTTTCACACTCCAAAGTGACTGGCTCTATGTGAGCGACCACACTATTGTGGTTATCCATGTCATCATTTTTTTTGTACAGTTTCTCTGTGTATTCTTGCCATCTCTTCTTAATATCTTCTGCTTCTGGTAGGTTCATACTGTTTCTGTACTTTATTGTACCCATCTTTTCATGAAATGTTCCCTTGGTATCTCTACTTTTCTTGAAGAAATCTCTGGTCTTTTCCATTCTATTGTCGTCCTCTATTTCTTTGCATTGTTCACTTATCTCTCCTTGTTATTCTTTAGAATAAGCTATTAGACTCAGCCATAGCTAATAGCAAAGATTCCCTTTGAAGAGGACACAAATTAGGAAGCAATTGTTAAGTTCTAACTTCACTGTCAAATAAACATGAATTTGGATTGTAGTTCTAAATATTTTTAAATATATGACACATGATAAATTGAAATAAATAATACTGAAAGACTGAAAACATGAAGTATATTACAGTTGTAAATGTGACCTCAAGTAAGATAATTTACGCAGGTTTCCCTGGTTGCTTATAAGGTAAAAAAAAAAGAAAGAAAGAAAGAAAAATCTGCATGCAATGCAAGAGACCTGAGGTTGATCCCTGGGTCAGGAAGATCCCCCAGAGGAGGAAATGACAACTCACTCTAATATTCTTGCCTGGAGAATCCCTTGGACAGAGGAGCCTGAGGAGTAACAGACCATGGGGTTGGAAAGAGTAGGTCATGACTGAGCAATTAACACTTTTTTTTTTTTTTTAATGGCATGAATTGGGAAAATTAAATGTAAATTGTTAGCTTTGTTAAGTTTTGCTTAAAGTAATTTTATATCACAAGTTGCATTCATTAGGAATCAGTCAAATTTTAGTATGATTTTTTTTTTCTTACTCTCATTGTTTATATAAATGTGCTCATTAGGAGTCAATATAATGCAAGATACATCTTTATAAATAAATCTACTGAAAAAAAGGCAAAATATAAACACAAGTCATTTGACTTCATACTAACGGCCCACATATATTGAATAAACAAAGAAAATGTTGAGAAATATTTCTGTTACAGGCACATTGCTTTCCTTCAGTTCAGTTCAGTTCAGTAGCTCAGTCATGTCCAACTCTTTGCCACCCCATGAATTGCAGCACGCCAGGCCTCCCTGTCCATCACAAACTCCTGGAGTTTTCTCAAACACATGTCCATCGAGTCAGTGATGCCATCCAGCCATCTCATCCTCTGTCGTCCCCTTCTCCTCCTGCTCCCAATCCCTCCCAGCATCAGGGTCTTTTCCAATGAGTCAACTCTTCTCATGAGGTGGCCAAAGTATTGGAGTTTCCGCTTCAGCATCAGTCATTCCAATGAACACCCAGGACTGATCTCCTTTAGGATGGACTGGTTGGATCTCCTTGCAGTCCAAAGGACTCTCAAGAGTCTTCTCCAATACCACAGTTCAAAAGCATCAATTTTTTGGCACTCAGCTTTCTTCACAGTCCAACTCTCACATCCGTACCTAACCACTGGAAAAACCATAGCCTTGACTAGATGGGCTTTTGTTGGCAAAGTAATGTCTCTGCTTTTTAATATGCTATCTAGGTTGGTGATAACTTTCCTTCCAAGGAGTAAGCATCTTTTAATTTCATGGCTGCAATCACCATCTACAGAAATTTCAGAATTAATATATTGTTTATGTTGAGCACAGATACTTTAATCAGCTAGTGTGTATGTTCAGCATCACAGACAATAAATCAAGCTTTCCTTGCTAAGATGTTGTCTGAAAACTCTGTTAAAATAGTAATTATAAGAACAGTTTTGATATTACATGACTTTGCAACTGTAAAGTAGAGTTTAGGTCAATATAGTTGACCCGCAATTTTACATTATGTTCATGCATACTCCCATAACAGTAGCCCATTTGCATACAATATGAAATGATCATGATGGGTCTATTAGCCACTTTTCCCCATACAAATTATGACAATATTTTTGACTGTATTCCTATTACTGATACTACATACCCATGACTAATGATTATATAATTGGACATATATACCTCTTAATCCCCTTCAACTAGTTCTCCCAGCCCGTAATACATCCCTCTTCTAACAAGAAGTACATATTTTAATATATGTTTCCATGTTTCTCTCTCCATACATTGCACCCACTCCTTCCTCCCCCGCATTCTTGTCCATAAGTTTGTTCTCTATGTCTGTGTCTCCATAGCTGCCCTGAAAATTATTTCATCAGTACCATCTTTCTAGATTCCATACGTATGCATTAGTATATGATATTTATCTTTCTTTTTCTGACTTATTTCACTCTGTATAATAAGCTCTAGGTTCATCCACCTCATTGGAATTAACACAAATGTGTTCTTTTTTATGGCTGAGTAATATTCCATTGTATATATGTACCATATCTTATTTATCCATTCATCTGTTGACGGGCATCTAGGTTGCTTCCATGTTCTAGCTATTTTAAATAGTGCTGCAATGAACAGTGGGATTCTTGTGTCTTTTTAAATTTGGTTTCCTCAGGGTATAGGTCTAGCAGTGGGATTCCTGGGTCAATGGTGGCTTTATTCCTAGCTTTTTTTAGGGAAACTCCTTAGAGCCTTCCATAATGGTGAGAGGGTAACAAGTAGAAAGGCCAGGGGTCTCCAAACAGAGGAAATAAGCTGCAAGAGTCAGACATTTTTTTTTTATCTCTCTCTTAAGCCACAGGAGGAAACAAACTGGTGTTACTTCCCTCCCCCCCTTTTCTACACAAATTTAAAAAGAGGTTTCCCTTAAAATTCTGTGTTGCCATAATGATACCTGGCTCCACCTGAACTTAACTTTTCTCAAACCTTGAGCTAACTAATGCATTATTCTTATGGAAATGTTTGTCTTCAGCTATGTTAATGTGCTATGTATTTATCCCAGACTCTGTCTTCAAGTCGGTTACGCCTAAAGGCTCAGAACTGACTTGACAAACCAGTATGTTACGCTCATACATTGTTCTAATCTATGTTAATGAAACCACATATTTTATGGAAACCTGCCTTTCTTAGATTCATGTCAATTGTTTTATGGCCCAGGATGACTCACCTGGTGCCAAGATTATCTCAAAATGCATCTTGTGGGTGAGGGGCCTGGTGCCCCTCTCTCTCTGAGTTTTGAGACATTTCCTTTCTTTAAGTAGCAGGCTGCTAGTAGCTATATAACATCCAGCTAAAGACTAGCAGAGGGGTACTCTTTCTGCCCCCTTCTGATGTCTATGTCAGAAGCTTTCTCCATCTCTTCTATACTTTTATTAAAGTTTATAACACAAAAGCTCTGAGCGATCAAGCCTCGTCTTTGGCCCTGGATTGAATTCTTCTCCTCCAGAGGCCAAGAATCCCGGCATCTTTCATGGTTCAGCAACAACCTTTCAGTGGCTGCATCCATTTTCATTTCCACCAACAGTTCAAGAATGTTCCCCTTTCTCCATGCCCTTTCCAGCATTCATTGTTTGTAAACTTTTTGATAATAGCCATTCTGACTGGTATGAGACAATATCTCATTGTATTTTTGATTTGCATTTCTGTAATAATGAGTGATGTTGAATATCTTTTCATGTGTTTGTTAGCCATCTGTATGTCTTCTGTGGAGAAATGTCTGTTTAGGTCTTTCTCCCACATTTTGATTGGGTTGTGTGATCTTGGGGTATTGAATTGTGTGAGCTGCTTGTATATTTTGGAAACTAATATTTTGATTAATTGACAATCCTTTGTCAATTGTTTCATTGGCTATTATTTCTCCCATTCTAAGAGTTGTCTTTCCACCATGTTTATAGTTTCCTTTGATGTGCAAAAACTTTTAAGTTTAATTATGTCCTACTTGTTTATTTTTGTTTTTATTTCCATTACTCTAGGAGATGGGTCATAGAGGATCTTGCTTTGATTTTTGTTATCAAGTATTCTGCCTATACATTCCCCTAAGTGTTTTATATCTTCTATTTTTACATTTAGGTCTTTAATCCATTTTGAGTTCATCTTTGTGTATGGTGTTAGGAAGTGTTCTAATTTCATTCTTTTACACAGCTGTCCAGTTTTCCCAGGACCGCTTATTGAAAAGGGTATATTTGCCCCATTGTATGTTCCTGCCTCCTTTGTCAAAAATAAGGTATCCATAATTGCATGGGTTTGTCTCTGTGCTTTCTATCTTGTTACATGGGTCTATATTTCTGTTTTTGTGGCAGTACTATACTGTGCTAATGGCTATAGCTTTGTAGTATAGTCTTAAGGCAGGAAACTTGATTCCTCCAGCTCCATTGTTCTTTCTCAAGATTGCTTTGGTTATTCGGGGTCTTTTGTGTTTCCATAAGAATTGTGAAAATTTTTGTTCTAGTTCTGTGAAAAATGCCATCATTAATTTTATAGAAATCACATTGAATCTGTAGGTTGCATTTGGTAGTATATGCAAGTGATTCTGTGTATTGATTTTGTATCTTGAGACTGTTAAATTCACTGATTAATTCTAGTAATTTTATGATTACTAAAATCCTTAAGGTTTTCTATGTATAGTATCATGTCATCTGCAAATAGTGAGAGTTTTAATTCTTCCTTTCCAATCTGGATTCTTTTATTTCTTTCTCTTCTCTGATTGCCATAGCTAAGGCCCTCCAAAACTGTCTTGAATAAGTGGTGACAGTGTGAACCCTTGTCTTGCTCCTGATCTTAGAGAGAATGGTTTCAGTCTTTCACCATTAATAATAATGTTTGCTCTGTGATTGTCATATATGGCCTTTCCTATGTTGAGGTGGTTCCTTCTATGCTCATTTTTTGAAGAGTTTTTATAAGTGGATGCTAGATTTTGTTAAAGACTTTCTCTGAATCTATTGCAATTATCATGTGGTTTTTATTTATTATTTTCTTATTTTATTTATTTATTTTGTTCCATTTATTTTTATTGGTACAATATTGTAAAGTAATTATCATGTGGTTTTTAATCTTTCAATTTGTTAACATGGTATATCACATTGATTTTCATATATTGAAGAATCCTTGCACCCCTGGAATAAACTCTACTTGATCATAGTGTATGAAATTTTTAATGTGTTGATAAATTCTGTTTGCTAGAATTCTGTTGAGAATTTTTGCATCTATGTTCATCAGTGATATTGGCCTTTAATTTTCTTTGTATTGTTTTTGCCTGGTTTTGGTATCAGGGTGATGGTGGCCTCATAGGAATGAGTTTGACAGTGTTTCTTCCTCTGAAATTTTTTGGAAGAGTTTTACAAGGATAGGGATTAGCCCCTATCTAAATAATTAATAGAATTCACCTGTGAAACCACCTGGCCCTGGGCTTTTGTTTTTTAGGAGTTGTTTTTGTTTTTGTCTTTTTTATCACAGTTGTATTTCAGTATTTGAAATTTGGTTGTTCATAATTTCTATTTCTTCCTGGTTTGATCTTAGATGGTTGAAATTTTGAAGAATCTGTCCATTTCTTCCAGATTGTCCTTTTTGCCATATTGTTGCTCATAATAGTCTTTTGTAATCCTTTATATTTTTGTGTTACCTGTTCTAACTTCTTCTTTTTCATTTCTAATTTTTTTTTTGGGGGGGGGGATTTGATTCTTCTCCCTTTTTATCTTAATGAGTCTGGCTAAATGTTTGTCAATTTTGTTTATCTTCTCAAAGCACCAGCTTTTAGTTTTATTAATCTTTATTATTGCTTCTTTCTTTTTGACTTATTTCTTCCCTGATATTTATGATTTAAATGCTTCTGCTAACTTGGGGATTTTTGTTCTTCTTTTTCCAGTTGTTTTAAGTGTCAAGTTAGGTCGTCTATTCAATGTTTTTCTTGTTTCTAGAGGAAAGATTGTCTTGCTGTATACTTCCTTCTTAAAACTGCTTTTGCTACATCCCATAGATTTTAAGTTGTCATGTGTTCATTGTCATTTGTTTCTAGGAAATTTTTTTATTTCCCTTTTAATTTCTTCAGTAACCTGTTCATTATCAGGCTTCCCTGATAGCTCAGTTGGTAAAGGATCCGCCTGCAATGCAGGAGACCCTGTATCAGGAAGATCCACTGAAGAAGGGATAGGCTACCCAATCCAGTATTCTTGGACTTCCCTCGTGTCTCAGCTGGTAAAGAATCTGCCTGCAATGCAGGAGACCTGGATTTGATCCCTGGATTGGGATGATCCCTGGAGATGGGAAAGACTACCCACTCCAGTGTTCTCATCTGGGGAATTACATGGACTGTAAAGTCCGTGGAGTCAGAAAGAGTTGGACGCAACTGAACAACTTTCACTTTCACACTTTCACTTTCAACCTGTTCATTATTTAGAAATGTATTGTTTCATCTCCGTATGTTTGCATTGTTTACAGTTTTGTTTTTCTTGTAAATGATATCTAGTCTCATAGCATTGTGGTCAGAAAAGATGTTTGATATGATTTCAATTTTCTTAAATTTACTAAGGTTTGATTTGTGACCCTAGATGAGGTCTACCCTGGAGAATATTCCATGTGCACTTGAAAAGAAAGTGTATTCTTCTGCATTTAGAAGATATAGATGAAATCCATCTGGTCTAATGTGCCATTTAAGGCTTGTGTTTCCTTATTAATTTTCTGTTTTGATGATCTGTGCATTAGTGTCAGTGGGGTGTGAAAGTCCCCTGCTATTGTTGTGTTTCTGTCAATTTCTCCTCTTATGTCTGTTAGTGTTTGTCTTATGTATTGAGATGCTCCTATGTTGGGTGAATAAATATTTGCAATTGTTATGTCATCCTCTCGGATTGATCCCTTGACTAATTATGTAGTGTCCTTCCTTATCTCTTGCAATATTCTTTATTTTAAGGTCCATTTTGTCTGATATAAGGATTGCTACTCCAGCTTTCTTTTGATTTCCATTTGCATGGAATATATTTTTGCATCCTCTAACTTTCAGTCTATATGTGTCTTTAGCTCTGAAGTAGGTTTCCTGTAGTCAGCATGTATATGGATCTTGTTCTTGTAATCGTTCAGCTAGTCTGTGTCTTTTGGTTGGAGTGTTTAATTCATTTACATTTAAAGTAATCATTTATATACATGTTCTTATTGCCATTTTCTTAATTGTTTGGGGTTTGTTTCTGTAGGTCTTTTTCTTCTCTTGTATTTCTTGTCTATATATGTCCCATTAACATTTGTTGTAAAGCTGGTTTGGTGATACTAAGTCCTCCTAACTTTTCCTTTTCTGTATAGCTTTTTATTTGCCCATCAATTTTTAATAAGATCCTTGCTATGCAGAGTAATCTTGGTTATGGATTTTTACCTTTCAGTACTTTAAATATAACCTGGCATTCCCTTCTGACCTGCAGAATTTCTGCTGAAAGATCAGAAATGTATGTTAAATGTATGAGATTTCCTTTATATGTTACTTGTTACTTTTCCCTTGTTGCTTTTAATATTGTTTGTGTGTGTTTAAACTTTGCTAGTTTGTTTAGTAAGTGTCTTGGCATGTTTCTTCTTGGGTGTGTCCTGTATGCACTTTTTTTGGACTTGATTATTTCTTAATTTCTTCAAAATTTTTCTCATACCCATTCTTCTTCTTCTCTTCTTCTTCATGGGCTTCGCTGGTGGCTTAGGGGGTAAAGCGTCTGCCTGAAATGTGGGAGACCCAAGTGATCCCTTGGTGGGGAAGATCCCCTGGAGAAGGAAATGGCAACTCACTCAAGTACTCTTGCCTGGAAAATCCCATGGATGGAAGAGCCTGGTAGGCTGCAGTCCATGGGGTCGCTAAGAGTCAGACACGACTGAGAGATCACTTTTCACTTTCCTGCATTGGAGAAGGAAATGACAGCTCACTCCAGTGTTCTTGCCTGGAGAATTCCAGGGATGAGGGAGCCTGGTGGGCTGCCGTCTATGGGGTCACACAGAGTCAGACACGACTGAAGCAGATTTAGCAGCAGCAGCAGCAAGGTGGGGGTGAGTTGTTAGGGGAAGATCGGCCTGTCATTTTTCCTTGAATTGGCTACCTTAATAAATTTTATTGAAATAAAACCAAAATCTTATGAGAGCTTTTGAGCTCCAAAGAAGGGATTCTCTCTTCCTGCCTGGCAATGGCTTTCTCAGGTGACTGAGAAACTTGCAGGAGTGGTAGAGTTAAGACCTCACACTACACAGATTGTCCCTGTAGGGAAACTCACTCATGTAAATAACAAACTGCTCAATTGGGAACACACGTAAGAATTGACCATTCCACAATCTGAGCACGTGTGGAAGTCTTATTCTCCACTGGGAGACCCAAGACACATGAAATGGAACTGAAACAACTCTGGGACAAACCAGAGAAGTTAAGCTCCCAAGCAACACACACTGACCCAACACATGATCATCATTAGCAATTTTTTTCTTGACAAATTGACTTAAATGGGAAATAAACATTTCAAAAGAAAAGAAAAATTAATGACAGATGGCCAGTACCCCAGCTAGGTAAATGTACATACTAAACTTGCTAGTGTTTACTTGATCAGAAGTTGGAGATACTCTCACCCTGGAAATTGAGGGGTTTCTTTCATTGCACATTTTTCTGTGTCTTTGAGATGTAAATGTTCTACCTGATCTTCTTGGTTATTCTGTGTTTGTGTATTTTGTTTGTTTGCATGTTTTAAAACTTGGCCTTGAGAACAACCTCTCCAAATTTAGGTTACACCCTTCCCCACACTCTTATGGGAAGGTCTTCTGCATCTTAATGGTTTGAATATGTTAAGTTATATTTTATTGGAGGCCAAATGATGGATCCTTTTAAAATTGGAGAAACTAACAAATTGGTGAATTTAGAGTCCTCTCTAAATTCTCATAAACAGCTGTTTTATTGGTGCCTATAAAACAAAAGTCAAAATCAAAGATGAGAAAAATATCTGATAATTAACCTTAGGACTTCTGTAGTTTATTTAAGATAAGTAAGCAAAACTGGTTTGGGAAGCTTCATTCAGAGCTTCAATGGACCTTCACTTCCATCCCTCAATGGATTTAACAAACACTAATAAGAGCCTTAAAATAATTAATGTCAATAGGAAAAACTTGTAAGGGAAGCCTGGTTATAATTTCCAACAAGATAGTTTTTTTAAAAGGAGTTATCTCAAGTGAGTAAAGAAATCTTTGGATGGTTATCTAAAATGGGATAAATAAAATGGAAATTTATGAGATGGAAACAAGTTTTGATATTATGACACTACCTAAATGGTCCAAAAGGGACCCGCTAGTAGTGCCCAACTTTAAAAGCTGTGCCAATCTGTTTTATTTATCCAAGTTTTAAAATATATATTTAAGGGGCTAGGAAAATTTATAGTGAGGTTTCTGACCAGCAATTATTTAGGACAAAGAAGGTCAAAGGGCCTGACCTCCTCAGCTCAACCCCACTCTGGGGATCCAAGAGCATTTTATATAAAAATAGATAAAATGGACAGGGAATAAAAAGAAGAAAATTTCTAAAATTATTCTTCTAAGATCAAAGATTGTTGATTGGATCCTACTTAAAACTAAATTTAAAAGTTTAAAAGTTGACAAAACTGAGATGAAAGTGTATAAAACTGGTAAACTTAGAAAGGTCTTTGCTGAGTGTCTCATATAAACCTTTGAAAATACAATAAGTTAAGCTTTAGAACATAATACTCATAAAATAAATGTCAGTTTTGATAAAAAAAAAATTGTCATTGATTTTAATATCTTTAGGTGACAGAAATGTTTTTTGGGAGACTAAAAGCAACTGTCATTTTCTTGCAAATGCCTAAAAAGTAGAAATGCAAATCCAGGCCACAAGAAGCTAAATTAGCTCAAGCAGGCAAAATCTGAAACCGAGGGGAAAAAAAGTGACAGTTTTAAAATTCAAACTGCTAGGAATGCTCCTTCAGACAAACCTTACAAATAGCAAGCCTTAGTCTTCTGATCAGACAATCTTAATGTACTCTGTTGATAAATTAGTAAGTTTACATTGCAATACCCGATTCATAACAAAGCTTTTAGTAAAGCCATGAGATCTCTAATTTTCCTGTTTATGTCTGTGTACACATTGTACATACGAGATATCCCTAGTTCTAAACAGTTTCTGTTGTTCAGTTGCTTAGTCATGTCCAACTCTTGTGACTGCATGGACTGCAGCATGCCAGGCTTCCCTGTCCTTCACCATCTCCTGGAGCTTACTCAAACTCATGTCCATTGAGTTGGTGATGCCATCCAACCATCTCATCCTCTGTCATCCCTTTCTCCTCCTGCCTGCAATATTTCCAGCATCAGGGTCTTTTCCAAGTCACTTCTTTGCATCAAGTGGCCAAAGTATTGGAGCTTCATCATCAATCCCTCCAATGAATATTCAGGATTGATTTCCTTTAGGATTGACTGGTTTGATCTCCTTGCTGTTGAAGGAATTATCAATAGTCTTCTCCAAAACCACAGTTCAGTACTCTGCCTTCTTTATGGTCCAACTCTCATATCCGCACAAGACTACCGGAAAAACCATAGCTTTGACTAGTTGGAATTTTGTTAGCAAAGTATGTCTTTGCTTTTTAATATGCTGTCTATGTTTATCATAGCTTTTCTTCCAAGGAGAAAATATCTTTTAATTTTATGACTGCAGTCACTATCCTCAGTGATTTTTGGAGCCCAAGAAAATAAAATCTCTTATGGTTTCCAATTTTTCCCCTTCTATTTGACATGAAATGATGGGACCATATGCCATGATTTTAGTTATTTGAATGTTGAGTTTTAAACCAGCTTTTTCACTCTCTTTCACTTTCATCAAGAGGCTCTTTAATTCCTCCTGTTTCTGACATAAGGATGGTGTCATCTGCATATCTGAGGTTATTGATACTTCTCCTAGCAGTCTCGATTCCAGCTTGTGCGTCATCCAGCCTGACATTCCTCATGATAAACTCTGCTTATAAGTTAAATAAGCAAGGTGACAATATACAGCCTTGACATACTCCTTTCCCAATTTGGAACCAGTCTGTTGTTCCAAGCCCAGTTCTAAGTTTTACTTCTTAATCTGCATATAGATTTCTCAGGAGGTGGGTAAAGTGGTCTTGTATTCCCATCTCTTGAAGAATTTTCCACAGTTTGTTATGATCCACAACTTAAAAAGTACTATCAAAATTAAATTTATGAAGAACTCTATTTAATTTTAACAGAAAGTACTACATTTAAAGAAACTGGACAAAATAACTTTCAGGTTCATATGACCTGGGGAATATTCATTATTAAGTTGATATATGGTATTAAAGCTTGAGTTTCTTCATCTAACTAATATAGACATATTAACAAGAGTCATCAAATATCAAGTATAATACTTTGTTGTACATGGGTTTAATAAGTAAGACCTCACTAGATCTGTTTCAAGAAAAGTAACTTGATATGATGTAACTTTTAAGTGAACGTAAATGAGATAAGAACTTTGGGATAAACTCTTTAAAATAATTATATTTTAGAAATGTCTACTTAAAACTATATTTCCAGATATTTGGTAACTTTAAGTTCTATGTGTTAATTTAAATGATGAAAGTTTATTAAATACCTAAAAAGATAGTGATATCAATTACTAAAATGAAAAATTAAAGATAATTAAGACTATTAATGAACACATTTGGCATCAACCTGGGATGTCCCCTATGAAAATACAAGTGTTTTTAGTAATTATTGCTGGTCTTTATGCATATCAATGAGAGGGTAACAGGCAGGAAGGCCAGGGGGTCTCCAAAAGGAGGAAATAGGCTGCAAGTGCCAGACATTTTTATCTCTCTTAAGTGGCAGGGGGAAACAAACCAGCGATATGTTTTTCCTTCTCTATACAAATTTAAAAGGAGGTTTCTCTTAAAATGCTGTGTTGCCATGACACCTGATTTCACCTGAAGCTAACTACTCTCAAACATTGAGTTAACCAATACATTTCTTTTTCTTATGGAAATGTTGCCTTAAGCTATGTTAATGTATGTTCATGAATATGGAGCCCTCCCTTTCTTTCCCTTTAGTTGAACAAAATCTAAATCCTAGAGTATGGGCTGATGGAAAATCTGTGGGTCGAGCACAAAATGCTATTTCTGTAGTTGTCAAGCTCAAAGACCCACACCTATTCCCACACAAGAAGCAGTAGCCACTGAAACCTGAGGTTAAGGAAGGGTTAAAACCCATCACTGAGAATTTAAAGGAGCAGGGACTATTAGTTCCCTGTAACAGTCCATGAAACACTCCTATTCTGGGTATAAGGAAATCAAATGGTAAATGGAGACTAGTTCAAGGTTTATGAATAATAAATGAGGCTGTGGTTCCTTTACACCCATGGTGCCTAATCCTTATACTCTATTGTCTGAAATTCCTGAACGAGCCAAATATTTTTCAGTAATTGATTTAAAAGATGCCTTCTATTCAGTGTCTTTGGTGGAGAAAAGTCAATTTCTATTTGCCTTGGAAGACCCCACGCAGCCAGCTTCTCAGTTAACCTGGACAGTTTTTCCCCAAGGATTTCGTGACAGTCCTCACTTATTTGGGCAAAGTTTGTCACGGGATCTACAGAACTTTAATAGCTCTGAAGCGGTGGTGTTACAATTTGTAGATGATATTTTGCTCTGTGCTGAGACAGAGGAAGCTTGTTCACGAGCCTCAGAAGATTTCTTAAACTTCCTGGCAGGCTGCGGTTACAAGGCATCAAGAGAGAAGGCTCAGCTTTGTCAACAATCCATTAGATATCTGCGCCTAATCATATCAGAAGGGACTAGGGCCATAGGCCCTGAGAGAATTAAACCTATACTAAACCATCCCCTACCTATGACTTTAAGACAATTGAGAGGATTTTTGGGAATCACAGGCTACTGTCTATTTGGATTCCGGGCTATGGGGTACTTGCCTGGCCTTTATATAAACTTATCGCTGAAACTCAGCAGGCCCAAACCGACAAACTGGTTTGGTCACCAGATACTCAAAAGGCTTTTAAGGTTCTTCAGACTGCTCTCCTGCAAGCTCCTGCTTTGAGTTTGCCCACAGGGTCAGAATTTAACTTGTTTGTCACTAAAAGAAAAGGTATGGCCTTGGGAGTTTTGACACAACCCCGAGGGCCTCACCGGCAACCTATTGCTTATCTAAGCAAAGAATTAGATGTAATTGCACGTGGGTGGCCCCACTGCCTAACAGTAATTGGGGCAGCAGCTTTATTAGCACCTGAAGCTTTAAAAATAATTAATGGATGAAACCTTACTATACTGACTTCTCATGATGTGAGTGAAATCTTAAATTATAAAGTTAATATTTGGATGACAGACAGTAGACTTCTTAAATATCAGTCATTGTTGTTAAAAGGACCAGTAACTAAGCTTAGAGTTTGTGAAAATTTAAATCCTGCCACTTTCCTTCCTGAGAAGGAAAATAAAACACCTGATCACAATTGTTCCCAATTCCTAACTTTAAACTATGCAGCTCGGGAAGATCTAATGGATACCCCATTAGACAATCCTGATGTGGAAATATTTACAGATGGCAGTTCTTTTGTTAGGGATGGAAAGCGTAAAGCAAGTTATGCCGTGGTGACTGCTGAACAGGTTTTAGAAGCAAAACCTCTCCCCCAGGAAACCAGTGCCCAGTTAGCAGAGCTTGTGGCTCTGACCCAAGCTCTAGAGTTAAGCAAAGGGCAGCGAGTAAATATCCATACTGATTCTAAGTATGCTTATTTAACTTTAGATGCTCATGCTGCAATGTGGAAAGAAAGACAGTTTAAAACAGCAACAAGAGAACCTATTAAGCATTTCAGAGAGATTGAGAGACTTTTAACTGCTATCTATTGTCCTAAAGAAGTAGCTGTTATGCATTGCAAAGGGCACAGCAGGGATGGGAGTAAAGTAGCCCCCAGCAACCTGTTAGCTGACTCTCAAGCCAAAATATCGGCACTTTAATAAACCCCCTCCATACAGACGCCTTTGATATGGACAGATCCTGTGGAACAGGAAAAACCACAATATACTGAGGAAGAATTAGAAAGATATGAGAAAAGAGAAGCAAAGATTACTGATAAAAGATGGTTACAGTCTGATGATGGACGATTAATAATTCCTAAAAATGCTCAGTGGAAAATTCTTAAGGGTTTACATCAGAGTTTTCATTTGGGTGTAGAAAGTACTTACCAGATGGCTTCTCGTTTGTTTGAAGGTAAAAATGTAATAAAAACTTTAAAGAACATTATCAAACGGTGTGAGGTTTGTCAGAAAAATAATCCAAAGACTGAGAAACTGGCAAAATCTGGATTACAACGAAGTGGAAAGTATCTTGGAGAGGACTGGGAAATTGATTTTACTCATATGCCAAAAGCTAATGGATATTCTTGCTTACAAGTTTAGGTGGATATTTTTACTGGATGGATTGAGGCTTTCCCCTGTCGTAGTGAACAAGCTAAGGAGGTTATAAAGATTTTAATCCATGAAATTATCCCCAGGTTTGGGCTGCCACGGAGCCTTCAGAGTGACAATGGCTCCGCCTTTAAAGCTGCTGTAACTCAGGGGGTGTCTAAAGCTCTAGGGATAGAGTATCACTTACACTGTTCCTGGAGACCCCAATCCTCAGGAAAGGTTGAAAAAGCTAATGACATTATCAAAAGACATCTGCGAAAATTAACTCAAGAAACGCAGGACAACTGGATTAAAGTCCTACCCATAGCTTTAATGAGGGCTCGAACTGCCCCCAAAAAGGAGGGGCTGTCCCCCTTTGAATGTATTTATGGAAGGCCTTTCTTATGCACAGACATTGTTATAGATCCTGAAGCCTTAGAGTTAACTAATTATGTAACTCAGCTCTCAGCTTTTCAATAGGCATTAACAGAACTCCGGGAAACGACTCCTGACCCAGCCTCTGAATCCAGCAAGCCTCTATTTGAACCAGGAATCGAGGTCCTCATAAAAACATTGGGGTCTGGAGGCCCATCCTTTGAGCCCCTCTGGGAAGGCCCTTACCAGGTTATTCTTTCTTCTCCCACAGCTATCAAAGTGCCAGGAATTTATTCGTGGGTACATCACACTCGAGTCAAGAGGTGGCACCCTGACCAGAACTAAGTGACTTCATTTTATGTTTTTACTCTCTATGCTCCGACTTTGTACTTTTCAGATGGGCCTGATAATCTATGTAAGCCTACTTCTGCTGACTCCAGAAATCCTGAGTCTGCCGTTTGATCCTCAAGACAATGCCTTCCTGTCCTGGGCTCACTCCTATGCTGCATTCCACAATCCGTCTAACTGCTGGGTCTGCAGAGCACTCCCTTCTTCATCAGTGGAAGGCTTCCCGTGGTGGACATCTCCCCTTTAAGGAATAGACTTTCTCCAAGTCTGTGAATACCTTCAACAATCACATGTGATGCCTCTTCTTCGTCTGATAACATCTAACAACCCTAGAATGGACTAGTGCAATACTTTGTACCTTAACTATGGACATAACGTGACTTTTAATTTTGATTATACACTGTCTCAGTTTAATGACTATTTTGCTGCACATAAGACAAATAGGTCTAGATCTGATGGTTTTTTACCTGACGTTTATCAAATATGGGGTGAGGTTATATGGCTAACTCCTGAAAAAGGACGTCTAATATCTACTGCCCCTATATGCTGGGAACAAACAGAGCCATCCCCCAAAGTTAGCCAACAACTTAACTACAATGATTGGAAACAATTGGGATTTTTGCCTCAAGAAATGTGTAACGTAATCATTCCCGTGTTTTCCAACCCCAGTTCAAGATCTCCTTTGTCTGGCCAGGCACTAATTGGGACTGGATATCTCAGTCACGCTGGCTTGCTCCAAACAGGACTTACTGGAATGTGGCTCTTACCTATGGGCTTGGCTTCCCCCTGGCTGGATAGGGAGATGCACCCTGGGTCTAGCCTTTACTCATGGCTTTATGTTTTCAGAGCTTCCAGAAAAGTCTGCTAATTTACCCCACCTTAAACTCGGTGGGCAAGGTCTGTATTTCACTGGTATAATTATTTGGCTGCAGTGTTTGTCCCCTCTTTGGGAACTACAGATGTTATGCTGTGAGTAGATGCTTTGACTAATTTTACTCAACAGGCATTACAAGATTCTCAAAAAGCTATTTCAGCTCTTAATGCTGAACAAGCACAAATTAGAAAGATGGTTTTACAGAACAGATTGGCTTTAGATATTCTGACAGCTGCATAAGGAGGAACTTGTGCCATCATTCATACTCAATGCTGCACATATATACCTGATATGAGCACTATTGTTACTCATTTTACTAAACACATGAACAAGATGATTGGGGCCGTGGATACTCCTGAAGCCTCAATCGCCTCACTTTGGTGGAAGACTATCTTAATTACAAAAATTCTGATTGTTTTGTTTTTGCTGTTTGCTCCCTGCATCTGTGACTGTGTAACTGGATTTGTTTCTAGTCGCATGAAAGCTTTTAAGTTACAAATGGATGCTCAAATTCCTGCTATCGCTGCAGCTTCTTCCAACTACTATTTGGGGCCCCTGGATCAGACATCCTCACTATGAGGATTAGGAGAATATGTTGTCTAACCAATTTAGGGACAACGCCCCTTGTCAGCTCGGAAGCAGTTATGAAATGAGAACGACGCCCCTTTTCCCTAGGCAACATAATTCTCCTAAAAGAAAAGGGGGGAATGAGAGGGTAACAGGCAGGAAGGCCAGGGGGTCTCCAAACAGAGGAAATAGGCTGCAAGTGCCAGACATTTTTAATCTCTCTTAAGCGGCAGAAGGAAACAAACCAGCGATATGTTTTTCCTTCTCTATATAAATTTAAAAGGAGGTTTCTCTTAAAATGCTGTGTTGCCATGACACCTGGTTTCACCTGAAGCTAACTACTATCAAACCTTGAGTTAACCAATACATAACTTTTTCTTATGGAAATGTTGTCTTAAGCTATGTTAATGTATCCCAGACTCTATCTTCAAGTTGGTTCTGCCAAACAGCCTAACTACTTACTCAGATATTGTTCCCTAATCTATGTAAATGAAACTATTTGTTGGTAATCTGCCCTTCTACAAGATTCAAGTCAATCTTTTTATGGCCAGGGATGAATTATCTGGTGCCATTCTAAATTTTATGGCATTCCTTTCTTTTCATTAACAGACTGTGAGTGACTATATAACATACAGCTAAAGACTAGAAGGGTGGGTACTCTTTTGCCCCCTTCTGATGCCTATGTCAGAAGCTTTCTCTATCTCCTTTATACTTTAATAAAACTTTATTACACAAAAGCTCTGAGTGATCCAGCCTCGTCTCTGGCCCCGGATTGAATTCATCTCCTCCGGAGGCCAAGAATCCCGGCGTCTTATCGTTCAGCAACAACCTTTCATCAATCTATAGGATTCCAGTAGAAAAGACAGTTCACAACAGCTTACCTCATAGCTTTGCAAAAAAATTAAGTTTTTAAGAACTGAGGATTCTAATTTAAGCATGTAGTTAAAGCTATTAGGAATAATCCAGTGACATTTTAGGATATAGTAAAAAATAGAATGTGTGTTTTCAGTAAACAATTTATGAGAAATAGGATTACAATTTTTTTTTTTGGATTACATTTTATTTATGGAAAAAAAAAAGTTGGTTGGTTTTATTTGGATGGAAAATGAGAGAAAGGCTGGATACAGAAAGTGATGAGAGATTGTGGAAAGGAAACACAAGGAAAATTTTTATATTAATACATAGACTGGATTAACTAAATTTAGACTTAAACAAATGGATTTTGCTAAATAAGCTAATGCAAGATTAAAAATTTAGTTTCTCTTTCTGTTAGAAGTGTTTCTTTTTTATAGCAAATTCCATGAGTTTCTGTGCCCTTAAGTGATCTATATTTGTTTTATTTTCACTGTTTTTTGACTTTGGTTAAATGAATAAGTATTATTTTAGTGACCTATGATCTTGCTGTGTTTTAAAACCTTTTTGATATTTCTAACAAACCTCCCAAATATCAAAATGTAATTAAAGCTCTTTTAGTCTCCAGCTGACTCTAGGATTCTTCAAAGAAACATCTCTGAGACATCTCAGAAAGGATGTTAACCAAAATTTCTCTGATATTTTTAATTCAAAAACATTGTCAAATGACTGAAGGTAAGTTTAGGTTGTAATGTATGGATAAATGTAATTGATATAGATAGCCCCAAATTTTATATGGAATCCCTAATATCTGATATGTCCTGATATAATGTTACTAGTCATAATTTTAGTGATTATCCTAAAATATAATATGTTGCAGAAATATCCATGTTTCATCCTAATTACATTGTACTCAAATCTTTAGCCATGCTATTTTGAGTTTTGTCCTTTTTAGAGTATCATAATTTTATCCTGCTTTTACAAAATGAAGATTTTCAAGAAGACCAATAAAAAGAACTTTTAAACAAATGTGTTTCTGATAGCCTATAAGTAATACCACTGAAACTGGGTAACAAATGGCAAACTCTAGTGGAAAGCCTGACTATTTCATGTGAATCAACAGGAATCAATTACACGGGACTGAATGAACTGAAAAATATGATTTATAACCTTGACTTTGAAAAAATACTAGTTTTAATCTGTTTTCCACTAAACCTTTTTCTCTTATGCTATGGCCTACAACAGTCTAATAAAGTATGCCTTTATAAACAAAGATGAAACATTTATCACTTTCTCTCTACCTCATCCTACCTGAGGCCTTTGTCTCTCTGCTATACTATGATTTCATCAATGTTACTACTATATTATTATATTTATTTATTTTTTTAATCGCTATCTCTTACAGTGTGTAATCAGGTCACCAAAAAATGTAATGGTGACTAGGTGACTTGAAGCAATTGATCAAAAATGTAGTTCTATATGTCATCATTAATTGCAGTAGTGTGATTCTAGATATGCGGAAAAACAATAAGAGGTATATCTCTTGAATTCTAATAGGTTAGAAGACAGACAATCCAGGGAATCTTCTATCATCAATCAATGGTCCTAATCTGGAAATTAACATCTGGAGTGGCATATCAATGAAATTTTGCCTTATCTGGGAGGAACTTCCCAGTTCTGTGTGACAAAAATTGGTCATGAAATATCTTCCAAATATTGGTCACATTTCCTACAATTGGGAGGGACTGAGAAATGAAGTATCTCCTGCCATATCAATAAACAAGGATATCACAGCTGTCAGTGATTCTGGCCCTCCAGATGTGACTTGTTGAGCCTGGAGTGTTCTCAGGAAAACCAATACTGATGATCTTGCACCTATCAGGCTGCCACTGCTCCCTATGGTGAGCAAGAAACTAAGGATGTGAAGAAATCAAATCAGGATGCTGACTCCTGTTAGCTGAGATGCATATGAAAGGAATTGTTTCAGTAAGCCCAAACTCTTGCATCTTCCAATACATAGAAATGAGCTAAATTCCTGAACTTGAGATATCTAGTTTTCCTTAATTAATAATAATTTTTTGATATTCAGACTACCTGTACCTTCTATATAACCTGATTCCTTTCCCCCACTTCTCAGAACAATTCTTTAAGAGTTACTTGAGATGCTATCTCCAGAGCTTAAGTTCTAAAAATTCCTACCAAATAAAACATAACTCTCAGTTTTTAGGCTGTGAATATTTTTGTTAAGTTAACCAAAGATTCTCTAACAAAACGAGTTCAAGGTCAAATAGTTCTATAAAAATTTTCAATGTAACATCTTTGTTCAGATCACTGTCTCTTTTCACTCTGACTTCTTCTTTTTTTTTTTTTTTTTTTAATGATTATACAATGAAAGTGAGAAATAGATTTAAGGGACTATATCTGATAGACAGAATGCCTGGTGATCTATGAATGGAGGTTTGTGACACTGTGTAGGAAGCAGTGATCAAGATCATCCCCAAGAAAAAGAAACACAAAAAGGCAAAATGGTTGTCTGAGGAGGGCTTACAAATAGCTGAGAAAAGAAGATAAGCAAAAGGCAAAGGAGAAAAGAAAAGATACAGCCATGAACGCAAAGTTCCAAAGGATAGCAAGGAGAGATAAGAAAGCCTTCCTCAATGATCAATGCAAAGAAATAGAGGAAAACAACAGAATGAGAAGGACTGAAGATCTCTTCAAGAAAATTAGAGATACCAAGGGAACATTTCATGCAAAGATGGGCACGATAAAGGATGGAAATACTATGGACCTAACAGAAGGAGAACATATTAAGAAGAGGTGGCAAAAATACACTGAAAAACTATGCAAAAAAGATCTTCATGACCCAGATAACCATGATGGTGTGATCACTCACCTAGAGCCAGACATCCTGGAATGCAAGTCACGTGGGCCTTATGAAGCCTCACTATGAACAAAGCTAGTGGAGGTGATGGAATTCCAGTTGAGCTATTTCAAATCCTGAAAGATGATGCTATGAAAGTGTTGCACTCAACATGAAAGCAAATTTGGAAAACTAAGCAACGGACACAGAGCTGGAAAAGATCAGCTTTCAATTCAATCCCAAAGAAAGACAATGCCAAATAATGTTCAAACTACTGCACATTTGCACTCATCTCACATGCTAGCAAAGTAATGCTCAAAATTATTCAAGCCTGGCTTCAACAGTATGTAAACAGTGAGATTCCAGATGTTCAAGCTGGATTTAGAAAAGGTATAGGAACCAGAGATCAAATGGCTGGCATTCGTTGAATTTTTGAAAAGGCAAGAGAGTTCCAGAAAAACATCTACTTCTGCTTTATTGACTGTTCCAAATCCTTTGATTGTGTGGGTCACAACAAACTGTGCAAAATTCTTAAAGAGATGGGGATATCGAAACATGTATATTATCAAGGGTGAAACAGATCACCAGCCCAGGTTGGATGCATGAGACAAGTGCTCAGGACTGGTGCACTGGGATGACCCAGAGGGATGGGGTGGGGGGGAGGGGGGATCAGGATGGGGAATACATGTAAATCCATGGCTGATTCATGTCAATGTATGGCAAAAACCACTACAATATTGTAAAGTAATTAGCCTCCAACTAATAAAAATAAATGGAAAAAAAAAGAAAAGGAATGGGGATACCAGACCACCTGACCTGCCTCCTGGGAAATCTGTATGCAGGTCAAGAAGCTGATTATGACCCTGATTATCAAGACCCTGATTATGGGAAAGAATGAAGGCAGGAGAAGGGAATGACAGAGGATAAGATTGTTGGATTGCATCACCGACTCAATGGAAATGAGTTTGAATAAGCTCCAGGAGTTGGTGATGGATAGGGAGGCCTGGCGTGCTGCAGTCCATGGAGTCGCAAAGAGTCAGACACGACTGAGCAACTGAATTGCACTGTGTGATCATAAGCGATATGATTTAGGCCATTCCCAAGTGGACTGATGGTTTTCCCTACTTTCTTCCACTTAAATCTGATTTTGCCAATAAGGAGCTCATGATCTGAGCCACAGTCAGCTCCTGGTCTTGTTTTTGCTGACTTTATATATCTTCTCCACCTTCAGCTGCAAAGAACATAATCAATCTGATTTAAGTATTGACAGTCTGCTGATATTCATGTGTAGAGTTGCCTCTTGTGTTGTTGAAAGAGGATATTTGCTGTGACCAGTGCGTTCTCTTGGTGAAACTCTGTTAGCCTTTGCCATGCTTCATTTTGTACTCCAGGGCCAAACTTGTGTGTTATTCCAGGTATCTGTTGACTTCCTTTTTTTGTGTTCCAGTCCCCTATGATGAAACCATGTGAAATCGCTCAGTTGTGTCTGACTCTTTGCGACCCCATGGCCTGTAACCTACTGGGATCCTCTGCCCATACAGGCAAGAGTACTGGAGTCTGTTGTCATTTCCTTCTCCAGGGGATCCTCCCAACCCAGAGATTGAACCCAGGTCTCCCGCATTGCAGGAAGACGCTTTACCATCTGAGCCATCAGGGAAGCCTCTATGATGAGAAGAACAACTTTTTTTCAGTGTTAGAAGGTCTTGTAGGTCATTATAGATATGTTCAACTTCAGCTTCTTTGGCATTATTTGTTGGGGCAGAGACTTGGATTACTGTGATATTGAATGGTCTGCTTGGAAATGAACAGAGATCCTTCTGTCACTTTTGAGATAGCACCTAAAGTACTTCATTTTATTCTCTTTTGTTGACTATGAGGGCTATTTCATTTCTTCTATGGGATACTTGCCCCAAGTAGTAGATATAATGATCATCTGAATTAAATTTGTCCAGTTTAGTTCACTGATTCCTAAAATGCCAATGTTCACTCTTGCCATCTCCTGTTTGATCACTTGCAATTTACCTTGATACATGAACCTTACATCCCTGTGCAATATTTTTCCCTACAGCATCAGACTTTACTTCCATTACCAGTTGCTTCCAAAACTGGGCATTGTTTTCTCTTTGGCTCAGGCTCTTTGTTCTTTCTCGAGCTATTTCTCCACTTTTCTCCAGTAGCATATTGGGCACCTGTTGACATGGGGAGTTCATCTTTCAGTGTTATATCTTTTTGCCTTTTTTTTTTTTTTCATTTATTTTTATTAGTTGGAGGCTAATTAATTTACAATATTGTAGTGGTTTTTGTCATACATTGACATGAATCAGCCATGGATTTACATGTATTCCCCATCCCGATCCCCCCCTCCCACCTCCCTCTCCACCCGATTCCTCTGGGTCTTCCCAGTGCACCAGGCCCGAGCATTTGTCTTATGCATCCCACCTGGGCTGGTGATCTGTTTCACTATAGATAATATACATGTTTTGATGTTGTTCTCTTGAAACATCCCACCCTCGCCTTCTTCCACAGAGTCCAAAATCATGTTCTGTACATCTGTGTCTCTTTTTCTGTTTTGTATATAGGGTTATTGTTACCATCTTTCTAAATTCCATATATATGCATTAGTATACTGTATTGGTCTTTATCTTTCTGGCTTACTTCACTCTGTATGATGGGCTCCAGTTTCATCCATCTCATTAGAATTGATTCAAATGAATTCTTTTTAATGGCTGAGTAATATTCCATGGTGTATATGTACCACAACTTCCTTATCCATTCATCTGCTGATGGGCATCTAGGTTGCTTCCATGTCCTGGCTATTATAAATAGTGCTGCGGTGAACATTGGGGTGCACATGTCTCTTTCAGATCTGGTTTCCTCAGTGTGTATGCCCAGCAGTGGGATTGCTGGGTCATATGGCAGTTTTAATTGCCTTTTCATACTGCTTATGAGATTCTCATGGCAAGAATACTGAAATGGTTTGCCATTACCTTGTCCAGTGGATGACGTTTTGTCAGAAGTGTCTTCCATTACCCACCCACCTTGGGCGGACCTACACAGCATGGCTCATAGTTTCACTGAGTTAGACAAGGCTGTATTCCATGTGATCAGTTTGCTTAGTTTGCTGTGATTGTGGTTTTCATTCTTTCTGCCCTCTGATGGATAGAGATAAGAGGCTTGTGAATCTTCCTGATGGTAGGGACTGGCTGTGGGGGAGTCTGTGTCTTGCTCTGACGGATGGGGCAATGCTCAGTAAATCTTTAATCCAATTTTCTGTTGGGGCTGTGTTCCCTTCCTGTTATTTATCCTTAGAACAAACTATGGTAGGGGTAAATGCAGTAAAGGTGACCTCCTTCAAAAGGACAGCATGCTGTGGCTCCCGGGGTTGTTGTATTCAGTGTCCCTGGCCCCACAACAAGCAACTGTCCATGAATGTCTCTGCTGGGGACCCCTGAATACTCACAGGCAAGTTGGTTCCGTCTCTTGTCGGGTCACTGCTCCTTTCTCCAGAGCCCTGGTGCACCATCACCTAAGGGACTACTAGTGGCTCAGATGGTAATGAATCTGCCTGCAATACAGGAGACCAAGGTTGATCCCTGGGTTGGGAAGATCCCCTGGAGAGGGAAATGGAAACCCCCTCCATTATTCTTTCCTGGAGAATTCCACTGGAAGAGGAGCCTGGCAGGCTACAGCCCATGGTGCTGCAAAGACTTGGACATGAGTGAGTGACTAACACTTTTTTCAAAGGACCACCTATATCTACATAGGCCTGGAGGAGTCTCAGCCACCAGAGCCATAGCACTAAAGATGGATCAAGATTATGCATGCCCTTTGAGGCCTCACTTTGAACACCAGAAGATGTAGTAAGAGAAAAGGATGGTGAAGTGTGAGAGGGTAGTCTTGTCCCATGCCCCAGGCAAGACCCTGGGACAGGCTGCCAAGTGTGAGTTCTTGGCTTCTTCCAGGAAAGAAATCAAGAGTGAACTACAGTAAATTGAAGGAAAATTTGTTCAGGTAAATATAGAGAGTATAGGCCATCTCACTAGGTGAGAGACCCTGAAATATGGAGTGATTAGTTTTCATTGACTGTGTCATTTCCTAGACGACTGAGTTTGAGTATTATTCTAATATTTTGGGGAAGGAGTACAGATTTCCAGGAATTGAGTCACTGCCCGCATTTTGGCTTTTATGGCTCCTTGAAACTGTCATGGAACCTGTGGGTGTGTAGTTTAGCCTGCCAATGTATACCATGAATGTAATAATGAGGCTTCTTGTATACTTCTTGTATATTTGGAAATCAAGTTTGCTCTGCTATGTCATTCTTTTAAAGATTGAGCCCTGTCCCCTTCTTGTCTAATTTTGTAACTTAAAAATGAACACAAAGTCTTCAGGGTTTGGAATTTTCTATCTAGTATCAAATCTTATGCAGAGCAAGCTATTTGAGATTATATCTTGTTTCTATCTGTATTCACTTGCCAAGTGAAGTGACCTGGTTTTCTATGCTCACATGTTTGCCTTCATTTGCCTTCTGTTCATAATAAGTATGAACTGTGTTCCCTACTGTGTTCCCCCTTTGCCTGGCAAAGTAATAAAGCCACTATTTCCTTCTCCTGTATAACTCTGTCTCTGCATTTCTGTTTGGCACTGGTGTGCAGAGAGCCAAGATGAAGGTTTTAATAAACAATATGAAGGTTTTAATAAACAATAATCTGGACTACATATACAGTATACAAATGAGAACTGGATATTTATATTGTTGGTTATTTTACCAAAAGTTCAGCCTCTCTGTTGATGAGAGGTGCTGAATCAAGTCTTGCAGCTATAGATTTGGGTGAAGTAGAAGAGGATAGCTTTGCTAAGTAAAAGGGTCCACAAGAGGCTAATGTCCTCAAAACTGTGTGTCCCAACCTGGGATGATTTGTGAGGAGTCTTATAGTCAAGGGAAGGTCTTGCTGATCAGTATCAGGGTACCTACAGGGTCTCCGTTCCTTCAATCTAGAGTCCCTCATGTCAGGAGTGTCTCATGATGGGTGAACTGTGTGGCCTTCTCTCTGGAATGAAGACTGTTTCATTACATTGTTAACATCTCCCATTTGGTGGGAGTTTTAGTTCTGAAGAAGAACTCAAAGATATTGTTATATATGACCTTTGAAAGGGAACCAGGACCCTGTCTAAGCCTGCAGTATGGTTTGTCACTGCTCCTCCCTTGTCTCTCTATCTCTTCTCTGATTAGTAACTGTTTGAACTTACCCTTTGGAACTCAGAGGAGGTCATGAATGTTCAATGAAGCTTATTTCCTACAAACAAGAGATTGGGGGCATAGAAAGTCTTTTGGGCTCAAGAGCCCCACAGGGTTCTGTGTGGTTTCAATATCAAATTAGAATTATATACAATAAGATTTAAAATTTTAAGCAAATATGATGAAATTTAAAAGACACAGTGAAACAAATTATCTTAGGTTATTTTCACAAAAGTGTTTGAGAAATGCAGACTTCTCTGAAAAACCTCCTCAGAGAATCTTGAATTCCATGAATAGTAGGATATTTGGTATTTAAACAGAGGAAGTTGTGATCCTATATCACAGTGAATACAGCTTAGTTTAGTTCAGTTCAGTCGCTCAGTCGTGTCCGACTCTTTGCGCCCCATGAATCACAGCACGCCAGGCCTCCCTGTCCATCACCAACTCCCGGAGCTTACTCAAACTCATGCCCATCAAGTCAGTGATGCCATCCAGCCATCTCATCCTCTGTTGCCCCCTTCTCCTCCTGCCCCCAATCCCTCCCAGCATCAGGGTCTCTTCCAATGAGTCAATACTTCACATGAGGTGGCCAAAGTACTGGAGTTTCAGCTTCTGCATCAGTCCTTACAATGAACACCTGGGACTTATCTCCTTTAGGATGACTGATTGGATCTCCTTGCAGTCCAAGGGACTCTCAAGAGTCTTCTCCAACACCACAGTTCAAAAGCATCAATTTTTCGGTGCTCAGCTTTCTTCACAGTCCAACTCTCACATCCATATATGACCACTGGAAAAAACATAGTCTTGACCAGATGAAGCTTTGTTGGCAAAGTAATGTCTCTGCTTTTTAATATGCTATCTAGGTTGGTCATAACTTTCCTACCAAGGAGTAAGCGTCTTTTAATTTCATGGCTGCAGTCAACATCCACAGTGATTTTAGAGCCCAAAAAAATAAAGTCTGACATTGTTTCAACTGTCTCCCCATCTATTTCCCATGAGGTGATGGGACCAAATGCCATGATCTTAGTTTTCTGAATATTCAGCTTTAAGCCAACTTTTTCACTCTCCTCTTTCACTTTCATCAAGAGGCTTTTTAGTTCCTCTTCACTCTTTGCCATAAGGGTGGTGTTATCTGCATATCTGAGGTTATTGATATTTCTCCCGGCAATCTTGATTCCAGCTTGTGCTTCTTCCAGCCCAGCGTTTCTCATGATGTACTCTGCATATAAGTTAAATAAGCAGGGTGACAATATACAGCCTTGATGTACTCCTTTTCCTATTTGGAACCAGTCTGTTGTTCCATGTCCAGTTCTAACTGTTGCTTCCTGACCTGCATACAGGTTTCTCAAGAGGCAGGTCAGGTGGTCTGGTATTCCCATCTCCTTCAGAATTTTCCACAGTTTATTGTGATCCACACAGTCGAAGGCTTTGGCGTAGTCAATAAAGCAGAAATAGGTGTTTTTCTGGGACTCTCTTGCTTTTTCGGTGATCCAGTGGATATTGGCAATTTGATCTCTGGTTCCTCTGCCTTTTGTAAAACCAGCTTGAACATCTGGAAGTTCTCAGTTCATGTATTGCTGAAGCCTGGCTTGGAGAATTGTGGGAATTACTTTACTAGGGTGTGAGATGAGTGCAATTGTGCGGTAGTTTGAGCATTCTTTGGCATTGCTTAAGGGGGGTTCATTTAATTGCCTCTCAAAATTCCTTACACTCTGCTTCTTCCTTATAATAATAATTGACTTCAAAGATATTATAAATGTTTTTACATTTATCTTAATTCCTCTTGAATTGAAATTCATCGAAGTCTTGAACTGACATTTTAATTTTTTTTTTTTTTTTTTTGAGAAGACAAAAAGATTGTTTTGCAAATAGTCAGCATTTAAATGTTTGGTGATTTTTTGCTTTATTTGTTGTATGTGTGTATGTGTGTGTGTGCATGTGTGTGTTTGCCAATTGGATTGTATACAATGGTTATCTCTAATGATTAATTCTTATTTTAAGATGTCATACATGTGATTTTGGTAATAAAGTGTTGAACGGTAGGCCTTAGGTCAAAATGTTTCTTATCATTTACATAATCATTTTACTATGGGAAAATCAAACTGTACTTAACACAATGTCTAATACTTAGAGATACTCCTTTTTAAAAATTAAATTAAAATGAATTTATCCATATTAGACACCTTTATAGGAAATTTAATTTATTAAAAAATTTTGGAAGTGGTCTTTTCACATGGAAGAGTAGAAACAATACTTTCAATATCTTTTTCATAGGTATCTTCTGTGGATTTACGCATGCTAAACCTGTTACTGAGTCCAACTTCACTCTGCTCACCACATGATAGGTCAATAAATCCAAAGATGAGGCATTAAGACAAAGAATGTACCTTATTTAGGGAGCCAGCTGACTGAGAAGATGGCAGTCTAGCACCTCAGAATAACAATCATGTCAGGGTCTAGATGCCAGGTTCTTTTTCAGAGTCAGAGAGAAAGAAGCAAAGAGATACTAAAGTCAAAAGGCAGTACAGAGAGGGAGAGGCAGTGGGGAAGTAAAGTGAAAGTAAAGTCAAGTCTTCAGTCTTGCAAAACATCTCCAAGGCAAGTCCAGCCTTTGGAAGGAGTGAGCAGGGTCAGATTATCTCTCTACGAGCTGAACAAAGGAACTTTAGTTTACAGTCAGGCAGAGACCTGTGAGACAAGCTATTAAGTGTAATTGCAACAAAAGCAACAAAAAGCAAATCAAATAAACAGTTTCCAACATGGAGTCAGAGTTGACTTCTCCCTGCCATAGACCCATTGGTTATTGACTTTGATAATGTTGTCAATTAAGAAGGAGAACAATTACTTCTTTGGGAAGATCACTGGTAGCAGATAATACCCTTAAACTTATCAATGATAAAGGAAACCTGAAATTTCATAATTGATGTAGACTTGAAAGAAAAATAATTCTAAACTGAATATAGGGGAGAAAATAAAACCGAACAAATTCTCTAAGAATTTTGAACTATTCCAAACCTTCCATTTGTAGGAGGACAAACAAATTTGAACAGGGACTGAAAAATACCTATTTCCTATATAAATTGCTAAATAAATAGAGTTGATAAGTGTATTTTCCTCTAGTTCTGTGATTTTCTAAACGCACTGATATGCAAATGGGAATCCGAATTCTTGTTCATAGAGCCAAAGAACGAACTTTGCAAACGTGCAGACACTCATGGTCGCTAGCAAACAGGATTTATTTGAGAGAAAGGGAAAATACAAAGCTCTCAGCATAGATGTTGAGATGGGTGAAGTGACCCAAAAGGTGGGACGTACAGCAGCTTTTATCCTTACTAGTTTTGATTTATACATTTTTCACTGGTTCTTACTTTTAGCATATGTCATTTCTAACCAATCAGCTTAAAGGTCACAATGTTTAGCTTGACATCTTTACGGCTTGTTTTGATCCTGGGATTCTTAGTTTTCTTAGACATTAAGTCGCCATACCTGGTGGCTCAGACAGTAAAGCATCTGCCTACAACACAGGAGATCCTGGGTTCGATCCCTGGGTCGGGAAGATCTTCTGAAGAAAATGTTAATCAACTCCAGTATTCTTGACTGGAAAATCCCACGGACTGAGGAGCCTGGTAGGCTACATACAGTCCATGGGGTTGCAAAGAGTTGGATGCGACTGAGCAACTTCACTCACAAGTTGCCATACCAGAACCTTTTCTCATGATCCCAGCCATTTTATAACGGACTAGATGTACAGGCTAAAGATTAATGATCACCAGTTGTTTTTTCCCACAGGCATATGGAGCAGAAATTAATTGCTATGCTTTCCTGGATCTGAGTGCTGATAATTTATCAGACCAAGGGCAGAGAGCCAGAAGTTTGGGACAAAGGGTATAGTTTCAGATTAATGGAGTGGGATGTTTATTGAAACAGGCCAAGGTCTCAGAGTTCATACACTAACTGCCTAATGATTTTTACCTTAATATGAATTTCTCTTGAGTGAGCCAGACTGACTTTTAATTAGGTGACTTGAGCAGGTGAAAAGGAAATTATTTGGGACTTTCACCTTCCTCTAGTAGAATACCAGTGGAAAGTCATTAACCAATATCCCCTTTGGAGAAGTCAGGAAATTAAATGATAAAAAAATTGAATTGAAAGTAGTAAATTCTCTGTGCTTTAAAACTTTTTCCTCTAAATCTATTTTATTTATAGCCAGAAAAATGTAGGAATTAACCTATCTGTTAGTACAAAATGTCCAGTTAGCTTAATCTCAGATGATGGATGTTCCTCATGGAGTCATCATCACATTCTCATTTCTTCCTCTTGAAGGAACCATTTATAATGTATTCACATATATTGACTTATTCAAGCCATTAGACACCAGAAGCTAGACAGTAAAGTTAGGTGTTTGAAATGCCAGATCTTATAAAGCTTAAACAATGATGAAAATAATACACAGTATAATGAATTTATGGTTTTTTAGATAATATATTGTGGAATTTTCCAACAAGATAAAGGATTCAGAACTTTTGCCTAGAGATTTCTTCCCTCTGTAACTTATAGGGTGATTATACAAAGTTATCAACATTACAGGAACTTCCCTGGTGGTTTAGTGGTTAAGAATCCTTGTAATGCAAGGTATGCAGAGTTGATCCCTCATTGCTGAACTAAGATCCCACATGTCATGGAGCAACTAAACTCCTGTGCCACAACTACTGACCTTGCGTGAGGTCCCGTGGGCCACAACTAAGACTGGACACAGCCAAATAAATAAATATTTTTTAAAAAAAGAAGAAAATTCCATAATCAAGATATTTAGAAAATTAATTTGTTAACAGAAGACCAAGAAAAGGTTTTAGCAAACTGTTTTATATGTTTACAAAGTGTTATTTTCTCTTCAAAAACAGCTCTTTGAGGAAACACTGCTTAACAACATACAGACTGCCTATACTTAGAGCCTGCTAATTCATTTCAATTAATAAAGATATCTTGTTGAATTTTGCAATATTTTAAATGAGAGCATTTTATCCATTTTAGCAAACTCAGTTACATACTAATTTAAGCAAATATCCTGGTGTATTTGCAGCAAGGTATATAAGAGAGTTATGTGTAGGATAACAGCTTATATATACAGCAGGATTTTGAATTAAAATTGCATGATGAGTAAAATAAGTAAGAGGATCTTACTTAATGAGTCTGAGAACAGGAGGTATTTAGACTGAGAGAGTAAAACGTTAACTGATGAGGTATAATCAGAAGAGCTCACAGTCTAGGCAAGCAGCCAGCCATGAGGGGTTCAAACGCCATGTTTTCCTCTACCAAAAATAATTCTTCATGTGGTTTCAATGCCAATGTGTTTCTAGACAGAGAATGCTCTGGCAGAATCTACTTGGAATTTTTCAACTGATTATTTGAAGTGGCTCTTTGAGTAAAGCAGCTTTTAAAACATATTTTCTGATTTAACTGAGGAAGAAAACTTTCTCTCAAGTAAAATTTTCCTTCAGTGTATTATGATAGAAAGAAGATTGGGTGGGAAGAATTACACTTGGCCACCTCATGTGAAGAGTTGACTCACTGGAAAAGACCCTGATGCTGGGAGGGATTGGGGGCAGGAGGAGAAGGGGACGATGGAGGATGAGATGGCTGGATGGCATCACTGACTGGATGGGCATGAGTTTGAGTAAGCTCCGGGAGTTGGTGATGGACAGGGAGGCCTGGCGTGCTGCGATTCATGGGATCGCAAAGAGTTGGACACGACTGAGCGACTGAACTGAACTGAACTGAGAGGTTTGGCTCTGGCAATATTTTGATCCTTTGCATCTTAATTTCCTCATCTACAAGATGAAGATGGTGAACAAAATTATATCTATATCTACTGATATAGCTGGCTTCCTTGATGGCACTGTGGTAAAGAATCTTCCTGCCAGTGCAGGAGACATAATTTCAATCCCTGGGTTAGGAAGATCCCCTGTAGAAGGAAATGACAACTCATTCCAGTAGTCTTGCCTGGCTAATCTCATGGACGGAAGAGTCTAACAGGCTACAGTCCATGGGGTAGCCTGGAAAAGAGTCAGAAAAAGAGTCAGACACAACTTAATGACTAAATAACAAGAAATTGATGTACCTAACTTCCTTTACAAAACTATCCATAACATTTTAAAATAATTCTGCAATAAAAAGTTTAAAGACTGTGAAGTAAGCAAATGACCAAATAAGTGCGAAATGTATCAATTATATTTTCCAGAACACACTTTTTCATATGAAGGTAAATACCCACTAGTGGGTCCTGAAATTAACTTAATGTATTCCATCATAATTTATCAGAAAGAAACATAACATAATGGATAATACAAGAGTGCATGGCAAGAAGTAAGGACAAATATTGTTTCTTGAAACTTTTTGTAGCCTACATACCATATAGGTATGTGTGCACTGTGTATAGAGTAAAATATATTTCACATTCCCCATAGGTATCAATAATATCAGTGAGTTACAAAAATAAATTATTAGCCAATGTAACTTCATACTATTCTACGAGGTTCTAGTAAGTAATTCCAGATATACAAGCTGGAATTCGAACAGGCAGAAGAACCAGAGATCAAAACGACAACAGTCACTGGATCATGCAGAAAGCAAGGGAATTCCAGAAAACCTCTCTTTCTGCTTCACAGACTACATTAAAGTTTTGACTGTGTGCCTCACAACAAACTGTGGAAAGTTCTTAAAGAGACGGGGGTACCACACTTTGCTAGTCTCCTGAGAAACTTGTATGTGGGTCAAGAAATGACAGTTAGAACTGGATATGAAATAATGGAAAGGTTCAAAATGGGGAAAGGTGTATGACAAAGCTGTATGTTGTCACTCTGCTTATTTAACTTCTATGCAGAGTACATCATGAGAAAGGATGTGCTGGATGAATCACAAGCTCGAATCAAGATTACCAGAAGAAATATCAATAACCTCATATGTGCAGATGATATCTCTCTAATGGCAGTAAGTGAACAGGAACTAAAGAACCTCTTGATGAGGGTAAAAGAGGAGAGCAAAAAAGCTGGTTAAAAACTCATCACTAAAAGAGCTAAGATCATGGCATCCAGTCCAATCACTTCACGGCAAATAGAAAGGGAAAATGTGGAAGCAGTGACAGATTTTATTTTCCTGGGCTCCAAAATCAGTGCAGATGGTAACTGCAGTCATGAAATTAAAAGATACTTGCTCCTTGGAAGGAAAATTATGACAAACCTAGTGCATGAATGATCAGTCATGTCCAAATGTTTGTGACCCCATGGACTGTAGCCCACCAGACTCCTCTGTCCATTAGACTTTCCAGTCAAGAATACTAGAGTAGGTTGCCATTTCCTCTGCCAGGGGATCTTCCCTATCCAGGGATCAAACCTGTGTCTCTTGCATCTCCTGCATTAACGGGCAGATTGCTTATCACTGCACCACTTGGAAAGAAGTATATTAAAAAGCAAAGCCATCACTTTGCTGACAACAGTTCGTATAGTCAAAGCTATGGTTTTTCCAGTGGTCATGTATGGATGTGATAGTTGGACTCTAAAGAAGGCTGAACATCAAAGAATTTATTATTGTTATCATTATTATTATTATTATTATTATTGAATTGTGGTGTTAGAGAAGACTCTTGAGAGTTCCTTGGACTGCATGAGTATCAAATCAGTCAAGTCCTAAAGGAAATCAATCCTGAATATTCATTGGAAGGACTGATGCTGAAGCTGAAGCTCCAATAATTTGGCCACCTGAGGGCAAGAACCAACTCATTAGAAATGACCCTGATGCTGGGAAAGATTGAAAGCAAAAGAAGAAAATGGCAGAGGATATTTTTAGATAGCATCACCAACTCAATGGGAATGAATCTGAGCAACCTCTGAGAGATAGTGGAGGACAGAAGAGTGTGGTGTGCTGCATTCCATGGGGTCACAAAGAATCAGACATGTCTTAGTGACTGAACAACAACAGCAGCAAGCAATTTCTCAGTGGCTAATTTAATTACACAACATGAACCACAAATTATACTCTAAACGGAAAAAATACTTTTGGATATTTCTCTGGAATAAATTTGTCCAAATTTAGGTGCATTTCAGTAAAAATTGCATTGAAGTGAAAATAAGAAGGCTCTTGACATAATAAGAATGTAAAGGAGCTAAAGGATCCTTCTTGGCTTGCTCTGGTTTAACATTTGGTATTGGTAGGAACAATCATTTACTAAAGGTCCTTTATAATTTCTGTGACTTCCTCATCTTTAAAATAAAGAAATAATCTCTGAAGTTTCTATTAGTTATGAAATTACATGATTACATGAGTTTTTATCCTCAGTTTCTCACAGCTAAAATTATCCATCACTTATGCTTTCTCTAATTCATATTATTTAAAAGCCTGTTAATTTGCATTATTCTGTTTTCTTGGTTACTCCTTTGAATTTTCTACATTATTTTCAAATCTATAATTTTAAAACATTTCTAGTGTTTCTGTCTTCATATAAATTTCCCTTATTAGCAGACAACGAAGTCTCCCAATCAGAGCAAAACACTTGTGGAAAAATTGGTACAAAATAGGGGTCGGGATGGGGAATACATGTAAATCCATGGCTGATTCATATCAATGTATGACAAAAACCACTACAATATTGTAAAGTAATTAGCCTCCAACTAATAAAAATAAATGAAAAAAAAAAATAGGTTGTCTCTTCCTTTATTTTGTGTGTATGTCTATGTTTGTGTGTGTTTATGAAGACTCTGTCTTTGACCAACTGTAGTCATGTTTTTCTAAGTCCTCTTTTCAGCTAGGCCTTGACCTTGGACCCAGTCCTTGCTAGGTTTACAGCCCAGTTATAATAAGAATCCTGTTAAATTATTGTAGAGAAATTCTCCTACCCTTGATATCTGTCACCCTGACCTGCCTTCAGTAAGAATCCTTTAAATCTGTTTAGCAAGAATTCTCCTACCCTTGATGTCTCTTCTTAATCATTTTTTTTTAATCCGCCAATGCTTCTTCCCATTTTCCCCTCTCTTGCCTGCAAAATTCCACTTTTTTCTTTCTTTCTTTTTTTTAAGTCTCTTAATTTTTAATTGAAGGATAATTGCTTTACAGTATTGTATTGGTTTCTACCAAACATCAACATGAATCAACCATAGGTTTACCCATGTTCCTTCCCACTTGAACATCCCTCCCACTCAAATTCCATTTTTTCTTATATTTAGAATTAAGTCCAGCTCTATAATGAGATCTCTTTATCCCGAGTTCCTGAGTAAAATATGTTTTTACCATTTTACATTCTGGCTCTGGGTCCTTTTAATAGTGCACATGCTTTAGAAAATGTTTGGAGCAGGAAGGCTGAGTCAGATTTAACAAATCTGTAAAAGGCATTAGCTGAAAAATGCAAAAAAATAGAATCAAAAAACACCAAGAAATAGAATCTAACACAGTAAAAGAAAATCTGTTTACACATTGATAGTGTTTACCTCCTCTCTTTCCATTAACAAAGGAAAAAAGAAAATGAAAGTATTACTTTTTTTTTTTTTTTTCCTGAAAGTATTACTTAATTTGACAGTTTAGGGCAAATTGTTGAATTGCAAATCAACATTCCTTATAGACAGCTTTAGGAGTTAGAATATTTCAGATATGCAAACTGAAAGCAATATGTTTATTAAGTGGATGTTGAGACTTTGTAAAATGTTTTTCATGAATTTTAAAATAGCGCTATCCTCTATCTCTTAGCCTTTGGCCAGTTTATTTTCAAGTAGAACACAGCAAAGACCTGGCCTCATAATGAATGACTGACTTAGTCAATCAGACTACACTGAAAGGTAGTTCAGACTCACGAAAAATTAAAACAACATGAGCAGACCCACTCCACCTCACTGAAAGCAAACAGATGTGCACTTACATGGCAAAGAGTCTCAACATCCATTAGAGTTAAGTATTTAGGCTAAAATCTTGAAAATGCCTTTTGACATTTTACCTTTCATATGTTCCATCCAGTCACCATGAATTTTTGTTTTTACCTTCAAAATATCATTCAAATATGTCTAGATTCTTTCTCATATTACTCTAGTTCAGAATCTTATGTTTGTCTTAAAAATCTCTTACAATATATTCAAAACTGATTTCTTTGTAGCTATTTTCTTGCCCTTGCATTAGAACATCTGCAATGATACAATTATCATTTGAAAAAATATCATGCATAAGCCATCAACTATTACAATAAAAAATATATTTGTTAACACAATGTAATAACATACATGGTCTTTCATGTTGCACATCATACATTTTCAACTCTAATTTTTACCACTGTCCAAACAGCTACTCTGTCTTGTCAGACATACTATTTTCCATTTATGAGCATGCCTTTATACCATGGCATAGTATGGCCTTCACCTTCCCCTCCATTTTGATATCATGCCAACAAAGACTTTCCTTGGCCAATTTTTAGTCAGGCTCCTCTGAACCCTCCTCTAAACTAGGCCTTGACTTTTAGGGTGCCACATTTTTCTGTGTATTGCCCAGTTTTAGCAAGAATTTTGCAAAGTCAGTTTAGAGAGAATTCCCCACAATTAAAATCTGACCACCCTTGATATCTGATCAAATTCATCATTCACCATCATCATCCTTCAGGTTACCTGCCTTCAACAAGAATGCTATTAAGTCTGTTTAACCAGAATCCTCCCTAGCCTCTTAGCATTTTTTTCCATCCAACTTTGCTCCTTTACTGTACATTCCTAATTGCCCTTTCTGTATTTGAAACTGAACCCAATACTATACTGAACTCTCTCTCCTATTACACTAGTTCCTGAATATAATCTATTTTACTGCTTTAATTACTGTCCACCTCTCCTTCTCTTTAACAATGTTGATAATGATCCATGTTTCCACTTGACTCCAGAGTGCTAACCAGTACACCATGGAGTCAATGTTATAATTTTCAGTCAAAATATTTAAACTGTTCATCTACTAGGTGCCAGTATGTGGGGGGGGGCGGGAAAATAGGTCTGTCTCGTGGCTCAGATCCGCCTGCGATGTGGGAAACCTGGGTTACATCCATGGGATGGGAAGATTCCCTGGAGGAGGGCATGGCAACCCACTCCAGTACTCTTGCCTGGAGAAATCCTATGGACAGAGGAGCCGGGTGGGTTACATACAGTGTATGGAGTTACAAAGAGTTGGACATAACTGAGTGACTATGCACATATGAAAATAATGTGTATGATTATGGGTTAAGCTAATTACTATAAATTTAGGAAAGAATTTTGAAGGCTGAGGAAAGATATATAATAAAACTTAAGCAAAGACACATAATTATTTTAAGAACTGATATATTACCTTTGATTCTAGACTTGAGAATCACAGGACCAGTGTCGGAAGTGAATCAATCAAAGATTTACCCTATCACACTCATTTATATATTTTAAAAAGCTAGTATATATTTCAGAGAAGGCACCCCACTCCAGTACTCTTGCCTGGAAAATCCCATGGATGGAGGATCCTGGTAGGCTGCAGTCCATGGGGTCGCCAAGAGTCGGACATGGCTGAGCGACTTCACTTTCACTTTTCACTTTTATGCACTGGAGAAGGAAATGGCAACCCACTCCAGTGTTCTTGCCTGGAGAATCCCAGGGATGGGGTCGCACAGAGTCGGACAAGACTGAAGTGACTTAGCAGCATATATTTAGATGATAGAATGTGTGCTTTATTGAAAACCTGCTGATTATTGCATAATTGATAAAAGCCCTCCAATTCTAAAACCCTCTGACATACCACTGAGACAGTACCGAAGAAGAGAGAGCCAGCTCAGCTTTTTTCCAGAACTTAAAAAAGAATTAGAAAGACTGTTCAGTGAAAATTTATTTTGCATTTTTCCTGATAGCTCAGTTGTTAAAGAATCCACCTGCAATGCAGGAGACCCAGGTCTGATTCCTGGATGGAGAAGAGCCCCTGGAGAAGGGATAGGCTACCCACTCCAGTATTCTTGGGTTTCCCTTGTGGCTCAGTTGGTAAATAATCCACCTGCAATGCGGGAGGTCTGGGTTTTACCCCTGGGTTGGGAAGATTCCCTGGAGAAGGAAAAGGCTACCCACTTCAATATTCTGGCTTGGAGAATTCCATAGACTGTATAGTCCATGGGGTCACAAAAAGTCGGACATGACAGCGACTTTCACACACATTTTGCATTTTACCAAGTGGATATCTGATAGAACATTGAGGAGCCATTTTTCTTTGCAAAGATAACATGATAAACAATTTTTTTAAATCTCCCCTAAATACTCATTAAGCTAATAGTTAGAGATAAGCAATCTGCTAAATACCTATTAATTTTTACTGAAGTGTAGATTTCATATATTTTATGATGTTCAACTTTACATTCTCAGACTTTTGAGAGTCTATTTATTTTGTCGAAGTGTCATTCTGTGAGAAACACAATAAACAGCTTCTCCTCTCTTTTCATAGATTTCAATTGTATTGGAGAAGGAAATGGCAACCCACTCCAGTATTCTTGCCTGGAGAATCCCATGGAAAAAGGAGCCTGGTGAGCTACAGTCCATGGGGTCGCAAAGAGTTGGACCCGACTGAGCGACTAACACATACACACACACACAACTGTATTGACTTTGTAATATCAAATCATTGGTTTCGATAATCTAACAAAAATGAAGCTCTATGTCTCCTTTCTAAATTTAAGTTTTTAAAAAGAAAAAAGTGAAGTCACTCAGTTGTGTCTGACTCTTACTGGAGTGGGTTGCCATTTCCTTCTCCAGGAGATCTTCCCAACCCAGGGATTGAACCCGGGTCTCCCGCATTGTAGGCAGACACTTTACCATCTAAGCTACCAGGGAAGTCCAAAGTTTTTAAAAATGTAATTAATTATCTATTTGGCTACTTCAGGTCTTAGTTTTGGCATGTAGGACCTTTACTATGGCTCACAGACTTTGCAGTTGTGGTGTGTGGGCTTCTCCCTATCTGTTTTACATAGATTCCAGAGTAGTTCTGGCCCTTGGACTTAGTTCACCCCACAGCATGTGAAATCCTATCTTCCAAACCAGGGATTGACCCTGCATTCTCTGCATTGGAAGGTAGATTCTTAACCATTGAAACATCAGGGAAGTCCCAGAAAATAAACATGTTTATGCACATAAGTATACAATATTGAGAGATAAGCAAGAATCAATAGATCTCAAGTAAAAAGATTTACCCTAGCAAATATTCATGGAAATCACACTTTTGCTTAGTAAGAGAATATCCATGAACAATATGACTTAAGAGTATGTGAAAGCCTCCATCCCAAAACTGCCTCCCAGAAATCCCTAATATCAAGCTTAAACATTTGTGTGTGTGTGTGTATATATATATATATGTCTATTTGTGGTTTTGTTTTTAGTGTTTTTTGCTTCTTTGTTTCTTTCTTTCTTTTTTTTTTTTTTTTTTTGGCTGTGTCTTCTCATATGATAGAAGAGTCTTAGTTCCATGAGCAGGGATCAAACCCGTGCACCCTGCAATGGAAGTGCAGAGTCTTAACAGATAAGGACTCAACAAAGCAGTATGTTTTCCTAATACATTGTTCTCCTAATTTATGTTAAGGAAACTATATATTTACTTGGAAACCTGTCTTTCTTCAAGATTCATGTCAATCGTTTTATGGCCTGGGATGACTCACCTTGTGCCAATGTTATCTCAAAATGCATGTTGTGGATGAGGGGTCTGGTGCCACTCTGAGTTTTGAGACATTTCATTTCTCTAATTAACAGCGTGCTGATAGGTATATAACATAATTCTAAAGGCTAACAGTGGGGGGCACTCTTTTTTCCCCCCTTCTGATGACTATGTCAGAAGTTTTGTCTATCTCTTTTATACTTTAATAAAACCTTATCACACAAAAGCTCTAAGCGATCAAGCCTCGTCACTGGCCACAGGTTGAATTCATTTCCTCCAGAGGTCAACAATCCCAGCATCTTTCATGGCTCAGCAACAATCTTTCAACACCTTCTACCAGGAACACAAGAGATGACTCTACACTTGGACATCACCAAATGGTCAATATTGAAATCAGATTGATTACATTCTTTGCAGCTGAAGATGGGGAAGCACTATATAGTCAGCAAAAACAAGACTGGGAGCTGATTGTGGCTCTGATCATGAAGTCCTTATTGCAAAATTCAGAATTAAATTGAAGAAAGTAGGGAAATCCACTAAATCATTCAGATACGACCTAAATCAAATCCTTTTTACGGTTATACAGTGGAAGTGACAAATAGATTAAAGGGATTAGCTCTGAGCACAGTGCCTGAAGAAGTATGGACACATGTTAATAGAACTGTGCAGGAGGCAGTGATCAAATCCATTCCCAAGGAGAACAAAATGCAAAGGCAAATGGTTGTCTGAGAAAGCCTTACAAGTAGCTGACAAAAGAAAAGTGAAAGGCAAAGGAAACAATGAAAGATATACCCACCTGAATGCAGAGTTTCAAAGAATAGCAAGAAACACTTCCTAAGTGATCAATGCAAAGAAATAGAGGAAAACAGTAGAATGGGAAAGACTAGATATCTCTTCAAGAAAATTAGAGACACCAAAGGAACATTTCATGCAAAATGGGCACAAAAAAGGACAGAAATGGTATGAACCTAACAGAAGCAGGAGATTTTAAGAGGAGCTGGCAAGGCTACACAAAAGAATTCTACAGAAAAAGATCTTAATGACCCAGAAAGCCACAGTGGTGTGATCACTCACCTAGAGCCAGACATGCTGGAGCATGAAGTAAGGTGAGCCTTAGGAAGTATATCCATGAACAAAGCCAGTGAGGTTGATGGAATTTGAGATACGCTATTTCAAATCCTAAAATATGATGCTGGGAAAGTGTTGTAGTCAATATACCAACAAATTTGGAAGACTCAGCAGGGGCCACAGGACTGGGAAAAAAATCAGTTTTCACTCCAATTGCAAAGAAATGCAGCACCAAACAGTATTCAAACTATTGCACAATTGCAGTCATTTCACATGCTAGCAAAACAATGCTCAAAATTCTCCAAGCCAGGCTTCATCAGTACATGAGCCAAGAACTTCCAGATGTTCAAACTGGATTTAGAAAAGACATAGGAACCAGAGATCAAGTTGCCAATATCTGTTGGATCATAGATAAAAACAAGAGAATTCCAGAAAAGTATCAATTTCTGCTTCATTGACTATGCTAAAACCTTTGACTGTGTGGATCACAGAAAAATAGTGGAAAATTCTTCAAGAGATGGGAATACCAGAACAGCTTACCTGCCTCCTGAGAAATCTGTATGCAGGTCAAGAAGCAACATATAGAACCAGATATGGAATAACTGACCAGTTCCAAATTGGGAAAGGAGTATGTCAAGGTTATATATTGTCACCCTGGTTACTTAACTCATATGCAGAGTGCATTATGTGAAATGCCAGGTTGGATGAAGTACAAGCTGGAATTGAGATTTCAGGGAGAAATACCAATAACCTCATATATGCAGATGATACCACTGTTATGGCAGAAAACAAGGAGAAACTAAAGAGCATCTTGATGAAGGTGAGAGAGAAGAGTGATAGGTGACTTAAAAGTCAATATTCAAATGACTCAGATTATGGTATCCAGTCCCATCATTTCATGGCAAATAGATGGGGAAACAATGGAAACAGTGAAATACTTCCTTTTTGGGGGGCTCCAAAATCATTTCTGGTAACTGCAGATATTAAATTAAAAGATTCTTGCTCCTTGGAAGAAAAGCTATGACAAAACTAGACAGCACATTAAAAATAAGAGACATTAGTTTGCCAACAAAGGTCCATATTGTCAAAGCAATTGTTTTTCCATTAGTCCACATACAGATGTGATGCACCATAAAAAGGTTGAGCACCAAAGAATTAAAGCTTTTGAAATGTTATGTAGGGGAATAGTCCTGACAGTTTCTTGGACTGCAAGAAGATCAAACCATCAATCCTAAAGGAAATCAACACTGAATATTCATTGGAAGGACTGATGCTGAAGCTGAAGCTCCAATACTTTGGCCACCTGATGTGAAGAGACAACTCATCAGAAAAGACCCTGATGTTGGGAAAGTTTGAAGGCAGGAGGTGAAGGAGATGAAAGCTGATGAAATGGTTGGATGGAATCACTAACTCAATGGGCATGAGTTTGAACAAGCTCCAGGACATGGTAAGGACAGGGAAACCTGGTGTGCTGCCACTTATGGGATCTCAGAGAGTCATACATGACAGAGCAACTGAACAACAAAGTTACATTGTATGTATGCACAACTTCTTTATTCATCTCTGTCAATAGACATTTAGGTTGCTTCCATTTCTTGGCTATTGTAAACTGTCCTTCAATGAACATTGGGGTGTATGCATTCTTTCGGATGATGTTTTTCTCTGGATATATGCCCAAGAGTGTGATTTCATGGTCATATGGTAGCCCTATATTTAGATTTTTAGAGAACTTGCATAGTGTTCTCCATAGTGACTTAACCAATTTTCATTCCCACCAACAGTATAGGAGTGTTCCCTTCTCTCCACACCTTCTCCAGCATTACTTGCTTGCACATTACTTTGAAGCTAGCCATTTTGACTGGTGTGAGGTGATATCTCATTGTAGTTTTGACTTGTATTTCTCTAATAATTAACAACAAAATTGCCAACAAACGTCCGTCTAGTCAAGGCTATGGTTTTTCCAGCAGTCATCTATAGATGTGAGAGTTGGACTATAAAGAAAGCTGAGTGCCAAAGAATTGATGCTTTTGAACTGTGGTGTTGGAGAAGACTCTTGAGAGTCCCTTGGACTGCAAGGAGATACAACCAGTCCATCCTAAAGGAAATCAGTCCTGAGTGTTCATTGAAAGGAATTATGTTGAAACTGAAACTCCAATACTTTGGCCACCTGATGCAAAGAGCTGACTCATTGGAAAAGACCCTGATGCTGGAAAGATTGAGGGCAGGAGGAGAAGGGGACGGCAGAGGATGAGATGGTTAGATGGTATCGCCAACTCAATGGACATGAGTTTTAGTAAGCTCTGGGAGTTGGTGATGGACAGGGAGGACTGACATGCTGCAGTCCATGAATCACAAAGAGTCGGACATGAGTGAGCGACTGAACTGAACTGAATAATTAACAACATGCCTCTTGGCCACCAGGATGCAGGGTTAGTATTAAAGTCTTATGTCCATTTTTTGATTGGATTGTTTGTTCTGATGATATTAAGCCTCTTGAGCTGTTTGTAAATTTTGGAGACTAATCCCTTGTCTGTGGGTTTTCTTTTCTTATGTTTTATTTCCATTGCTATGCAAAAGTTTCTGAAATTGATTAGGTATCATGTATTTATTTTTGTTTCAGTTTCCATTATTTTGGGAGGTGAATCGGAAGTGATACACAAAAATAAACTCAAAATGAATTAAAAATCTAAATGTGAGATAGGCCACTATAAAACCCCTAGAGGAAAGTGTAGGCAGAATATTCTCTGAAATAAATTGCAGCAGTATCATTTTTGATTCACCTCCCAAAACAATCCAAAATAAAAAATGGGCAGAAGATGTAAATAGACATCTCTACATCCTGGTGGCCAAGAGGCACGTTTTCTATCCTGTTACACTGATCTATGTGTCTGTGTGTTTGTTTGTTTGTTTGTTTGCTGGTACCTCCCTGTTTTGATAACAGTAGCTTTGTAATATGGTCTGAAGTCAGGGATCCCGGTTACTCTGGCTCCATTTTTCTCTCTCAATATTGTTTTAGCTATTCACATTCTTTTTTGTCTCCATATAAATTTCAATAATTTTTTTTTGTTCTTTTTCTGTGAAAATGCCATTGGTAATTTGATAGTAATTTCATTGGATCTGTAGATTGCCTTGGGTAGAATAGTCCTTCTTGACAATATTGATTCTTCCAATGAATGAACATGGTTTATCTTTCCATCAGGGTGTGTCACCTTCAATTTCTTTCACCAGCATCTTATAGGTTTCAAGGTACAGGTCTTTTGTCTCCTTAAGTAGGTATATTCCTAGATATTTTGTTCTTTCTGATGCAATGTTAAATGAAATTATTTCTTGAATTTTTCCTTCTAATCTTTTATTTCTAGTGTATAGAAATGGAATAGATGTCAGCATGTTAACTTTGCAACCTCCAACTTTACTAAATTCACTGATGAGCTCTAGTGGTTTTCTGGTAGTAACTTTAGGTCCTCTATGTATAGTATTGTGATATCTGCAAACAGTGACAGTTTAAGTTTTTTCCCAATTTGGATTAATTGTATTTCTTTTTCTTCTCTGATAGCTAGTGTTTCAGGAACTATGTTGAAGAAAATAGTTATTCAATAAACTATGTTGAATAACAATGGCAACAGTAGACATCTTTGTCTTATTCCTGATCTTAGAGGAAATGCTTTTAGCTTTTCACTACTGAGTATGATGCTAGCTGTAGTCTTGTCATATATGTCCTTTATTATGCTCAGGTATGCTCCCTCTATATTCACTTTCTGGAGAAGTTTCTACTACAAATGAGTCCTGATTTTGTCAAAAGTTTCTTCTGCATCTATTTAGATGATCACGTGACTTTTACTCTACAGTTTGTTTTTTTTTTTTTTTTTTTTAATGTGGTCTATCACACTGATTGATTTACAGATCTTGAAAAATCCTCATATCCCTGGGATAAATCCCATTTGACCATGGTATATAATGCTTTTAGTGTATTGTTGAATTCAGATTGATGGCATTTTATTGAGGAATCTACATCTATGTTCATTAGTGATGTTGACCTGTAATTTTCTTTCCTGTGGTATCTTAGTTGTTTTTTTTTTTTTTTTTTTTGAATGTTTTTGTTTGTTTGTTTTTTATCAGAGTGATGGTGGCCTCATAGATTGAGTTTGGGGGTTTTCTTTCCACTGAAATTTTTTGGAGGAGTTTCAGAAGGATAGATGTTAGCTCTTCTCTAAGTGTTTGATAAAACCCACCTGTGACAACATCAGGTCCTGGCCTTTTGTTCATTGGGAGTTTTCAAATTCAATCATTCAATTCCATCTGGTGATCATGTTTCCTATTTCTTCCTGGTTCGGTTGGTGAGATTGTACCTTTCTAAGAATTTGTCCTTTGTCCTCAAGTTGCCCATTTTATATTGCGTACAGTTTGCTTGTAGCAGTCACTTATGACACCTTTGTATTTCTGTGATGTCTATTGTAACTTCTAGCTTTTCATTCTGATTTTATCAATTTGCGTTCTCTTCTTTTTTTTTTTTTTTTTTCCCTGATGAGTTTTGTTAAAGGTTTATCAATTATGTTTGTCTTTTCAAAGAACTTTTAGTTTCAATGATCTTCAGGGGGTTTTTGTTTGTTTGTTTTTTTCCTCTGTTTCATTTATTTCTCCTCTTTTCTTTAGGATTTTCCTTCTACTAACTTTAGGTTTTGTTTGTTCTTCTTTCTCTAATTGTTCTAGGTGTAAGGTTAAGTTGTTTATTCAAGATTTTTCTTATTTCCTGAGGTAAGATTTTACGGCTCTGAACTTTCCTCTTACAACTACTTTTCTTTCATCACATAGGTTTCGAATCAATGTGCTTTCACTTTCAATTGTCTTTAGTTTTTGTTTTTGTTTTTAATTTATTCTTTGAATTCTTCAGTGATTATTGGTTGTTTAGTAATATATTGCTTAGCATACATATGCATTTGTGGTTTTGTATATTTTTTTCTTGTAGCTTATTTCCAATCTGACAGCATTGTGATTAGAAAAGATGCTTCATATGATTTCAATTTTCTTAAGTTCACAAAGGCTCACATTCCGATCCAGCTTGTGGTCAGTCCTGGAGAATGTTTCAATGCACTTGTGAAGAATATGTATTCTGCTGCTTTTGAACAGAAAGCTCTATAAATATCAATTAAGACTATTTGAACTAATGTACCATTTAAGGCCAATGTTTCCTTATTGATTTTATGTCTGAATGATGTCTCCATTGATGGAAGTGAGGTGTTAAATCCCCCACTCTTTTTGTGTTACTATTGATTTCTCCCTTTATGGCTATTAGCAATTGCCTTATATATTGAGGTGCTCCTATGTGGGTGCATATATATTTACAATCTCTATATCTTCCTATTGATCATTATGCAATGTCCTTTTTTGTCTTGTTTTGCAATCTCTTCTTGTTTTAATCTCTTCTATCTGATAAGAGTACTGCTACTCCAGCTTTCTTTTGATTTCCATTTGCATGGACTACCTTCTTTCATCCTCTCATATATTAATTTTGAACTTTATCTTTCATAGTATTTTATTATTTATTTTCTTATGATATTTTAGGAGTGTTTAACATCCATCTACAAATTGAAAGATACCAATTACTTTTAAAAATTAATTACTTTTGTGTATATTCTTGAAGACAATCTTCAGGACAATATTAAATAGCTATGCTGATAGTGCTCATATTTGATTTTTTTTCCTTGACCTTAATAAGAATAACATTTACTTTTCACAGTAAGATATTGGTGTTAGCAGTGTAATATATTTACCTGTTTCATTATGCTAGGATGTACTCATTCAGTTCTGCTTTCTTATAACTTTTAATAAAGAATGAAAAGTCTTTGTACTATTTCAAAGACTTTTTCAGTATAACAGACTTTTTTATTCTAAGAACCATTATTATGGTGATGCTTAATAATTAATTTTTAAATTAAGTAATTATTATTTATTATGTCTCCATAAATAAATCAAATTTTATTTCCTGGATTAAAATTATTTGGTTATAGTGTTCTATTTTTTTAATTTATTAAAATATACTAAACTATTTAAGTTTTTCAAATTATTGCCTATAAGTAATTGTATACTGCTGTCCTTTCTGGATTATCTTTGTCAGAATTAGACATAAATCATGTGCTTTGATTATGAAATAGGAGATTTTTATTTATTTTGTATGCTCTGAAACAGCTTATACAGAATTGGAGCTATATGGTCTTTAAATAGCTGGTATAATATTTTGTGAAACAAGCTAAACCTGTTGCCTTTTTAACTAAAATAGTTCTTTGAAAACTTTCCTCTACTTATTTTGTGTATATTTGTCTAGGTTTTCTAACTCTACTATGAACAATTTTAGGAAATTGTATCTTGAACTTAGAGACCTAGGTTTTCTTTTCCATATTATTCTGAAAGAGTTACACATGCTTAATTTTATGAAGTTTTAAATTTCTATTGTATCGAAAATTGTTTCTTCATTATAATTTTTTTTTGTTTTCTGTCTCTATTTTTATTTGCTTAAATTACCTACTAGCTTGTCTATTTCTGTTGATGTTGAATTCTTTCCTGTCTTACTGTTACTCTTTGCTTACTAATATCCATGAGAGACACTTATAAATTTTCCTAAATAAAGTATCTTTTAAATTTTACTGAACACCTCAAGGAATTTTTATAAGAAATTGAATTCAATTTTTGCATGTTGCAGCTATCTGCATGATGGAAATCTACAGATATGAAAATTAGTTCTTTAGTTAAAAGTCTATCTAAAATGATGAGCAAAATTCTTTTCAAGTCAACTTTGTGACCATTGTAAAAAAGGTCAGATATAAATAGTGATAGGACAAATGAACTTACTTACAAAGCAGAAAGAGACTCACCTTAGAAAACAAACTAATGTTGGCTTGGGAGAAGGGATAGTTAGAGAGATTGGGGTGCTCATGTACACACTGCTTATTTAAAATTAATAACCAAAGAGGACCTAATATATAGGACATGGAACTCTGCTTAATGTTATGTGGCAGCCTGGATGGGAGGGGAGTTTGAGAGAAAAGAGATGCATGTATATGCATGGCTGAGTCGTTTCACTGTTCGCCTGAAACTATCACAACATTCTTACTTGGCTATCAGTTCAGTTCAGTTCAGTCACTCAGTCATGTCCAACTCTGCAACCCCATGGACTGCAGCATGTCAGACTTCCCTGTCCATCACAAATTTCCAGAGTTTGCTCAAACTCATGTTCATTAAGTCGGTGATGCCATCCAACCATCTCATCCTCTGTCGTCCCCTTCTTGTGCCTTCAATCTTTTCCAGCATCAGGGTCTTTATCAATGATTCAGTTCTTCACATCAGTCCTTCCAATGAATATTCAGGACTGATTTCACTTAGGATGGACTGCTTGGATCTCCTTGCAGTCCAAAGGACTCTCAAGAGTCTTCTCCAACACCACAGTTCAAAAGCATCAATTCTTTGGTGCTCAGCTTTCTTTATAGTTCAATTCTCACATCCATAGATGACTACTGGAAAAACCATGGCTTTGATTAGATGGACTTTTGTTGGCAAAGTAATGACTGCTTTTTTATATGTTGTCTATGTTGGTTGTAGCTTTTCTTCCAAGGAGAAAGCAACTTTTAAGTTCAAGACTGCAATAAACCTCTCCAGTGATTTCGGAGCCCCCCAAAATAAAGTCTCTCACTGTTTCTGTCATTTCCCCATCTATTTGCCATGAAGTGATGGGACTGGATGCCATAATCTTAATTTTCTGACTGGCAAGTTTTAAGCCAACATTTTCACTCTCCTCTTTCACTTTCATCAAAAGGCTTTTTAGTTCTTTGCTTCCTGCCATAAGGGTGGTGTCATCTGCATATCTGAGGTTATTGATATTTCTCCCAGCAACCTTGATTCCAGCTTGTTTTTCATCCAGCTTGGCATTTCACATGATGTACATTGCATATACATTAAATAAACACAGTGACAATATACAGACTTGATGTACTCCTTTCCTGATTTGGAACCAGTCTGTTGTTCCATATAGAGTTCTAACTTGCTTCTTGACCTGCATACAGATTTCTCAGGAGGCAGGTAAGATGGTCTGGTATTCCCATCTCTTTAAGAATTTTCCATAGCTTGTTGTGACCCACTCAGTCAAAAGCTCTGGCATAGACAATAAAGTCAAAAGGTGTAGTCAACACTTGACTATACCTCAATACAAAATTTAAAAAAAAAAAAAATTCTAAAAAAGAAATAGAGATTTGTCATAGTCCATGTGGATAACTGCTTCTCCTTATGTCAGTTTGTCTTTTACTGTCTTTATGAATACATAAAAATGCAGAGTGCATACAAGTACAGAAGACTTTTAAAGATCAGAGTAGTTGAGCCATCCATTATAGTCTAATTTAATTAGGGATGAAAACAAAGAATATTTGTTAAATGCAACCTTGGCCTTTTTGATTTCTAAAACTTTTAGTGGATATTAACAAACAATATTTATTTTTACCCTATAGAAATGGGCACTATAAAGCTGCAGACAGCACCAGATAATACCTGATGGATTTTATACTAAACACACTTTTCCTTTATCAGTGGCCATAGCTTTAATATATTTTATGCAAATGTAGTGCTTGCTCAAAGTTTATAAGATATTCATTAAATGTATATAGTATATAATGATCAATTTCATTCTCCGTGTTCATGTAAAAGTAATGGTGATGGATTAAATGCAATCATTTTCTTTAAAAAGTAAATACATTCACTTGAACTCTTGTTTTGCGTGCACATATTTAACTTATATGCAGAGTACATCATGGGAAATGGTGCACTGCATGAAGCACAAGCTGAAATCGAAATTGCCATGAGAAATATCAATAACCTCAGATACACAGATGACACCACACTTATGCAGAAAGCGAAGAACTAAACCAGAGGAATCGAGTGGAGAGGGAGGTGGGAGGGGGGATCGGGATGGGGAATAAGTGTAAATCTATGGCTGATTCATATCAATGTATGACAAAACCCACTGAAATGTTGTGAAGTAATTAGCCTCCAACTAATAAAAAAATTTAAAAAAAAAAAAAAAAGAAAGTGAAAGAGGAGAGTGAAAACGTTGGCTTAAAACTCAACATTCAGAAAACTAAGATCATGGCATCTGGTCAGATCACTTCATGGCAAATAGATGGGGAAACAGTGGAAACAGTGAAAGACTTTTATTTTCGGGCTCCAAAATCACTGCATATGGTGACTGCAGCCTTGAAATTAAAAGGCGTTTGCTCTTTGGAAGAAAAACTATGACCAACCTAGACAGCATAAGCAGAGACATTAATTACTTTGCAAAAAAAAAAAAAAAATCCATCTCTGGTCAAAGCTATGGTTTTTCCAGTAGTCATGTATGGATGTGAGAGTTGGACTGTAAAGAAAGCTGAGGGCCGAGGAATTGACGTTTTTGAACTGTGGTGGTGGAGAAGACGCTTAAGAGTCCCTTGGACTGCAAGAAGATACAACCAGTCCACCTAAAGGAAATCAGTCCTGAATATTCATTGGAAGGACTGATGCTGAAGCTGAAATCCAATTCTATGCCTGCCTGATGCAAAGAACTGACTCATTTGAAAAGACCCTGATGTTGGGAAATATTGAAGGCGTAAGAAGGGGACAAGAGAGGATGAGATGGTTGGATGGCATCACCGACTCAGTGGACATGAGTTTGGGCAAGCTCTGGGAGATGGTGATGGAAATGAAAGCCTGGTGTGCTGCAGTCTATGGGGTTGCAAAAAATTGGACACGGCTGAGTGACTGAATTAAACTGAACTGAACTGAACTGCTATATATAAACTTTGATCTCTCCATCGATACGCAGATGAGATCACCCTTATGGCACAAAGTGAAGAGGAACTAAAAAGCCTCCTGATGAAAGTGAAAGAAGAGAGTGAAAAAGCTGGCTTAAAGCTCAACGTTAAAAAAAATGATGTTCATGACATCTGACCCCATCACTTCATGGAAAAGAGATGGGAAAGCAGTTAATAGTGACAGACTTTTCTTTCTTGGGCTCCAAAATCACTGCAGATGGTGACTGAAGCCATGAGATTAACAGATGCCAGCCCCTTGGAAGCAAAGCTATGACCAACCTAGACAGCAGAGACATTATTTTGCCGACAAAGGTCTATCTTGTCATAGCTACATTTTTTTTTTCAGTTTACGTTGCCACCAACAGTGTAAGAGTGTTCTCTTTTCTCCACACCGCTTCCAGCATTTGTTGTTTGTAGACTTTTTGATGAGGGCCATTCTGGCCAGTGTGAGGTGATATCTCATTTTAGTTTTGATTTGCATTTCTCTAATAATGAGCGATGCTGAGCATCTTTTCATGTTTTTGTTAGCCATCTGTATGTCTTCTTTGGAGAAATGTCTGTTTAGGTCTTTTTCCCACTTTTTGATTGGACTGTTTGTTTTTCTGTTATTGAGTTGTATGAGCTGTTTGTATATTTTGGAAATTAATATTTTATCAGTTGTTTCAATTGCTCATTCTTAGGGTTGTCTTTTCACATTGCTTATAGTTTCCTTTGCTGTGCTAAAATTTTTAAATTTAATCAGGTCCCACTTGTTTACTTTAGTTTTTATTTCCATTACTCTAGGAGGTGGGTCATAGAGGATCTTGCTTTGATTTATGTCATTGAGTGTTCTGCCTATATTTTCCTCTAAGAGTTTTATAGCTTCTGGTCTTACATTTAGGTGTTTAATCCACTTTGAGTTTATCTTTGTGTATGGTGTTAGGAAGTGTTCTAATTTCATTGTTTTACATGTAGCTGTCCAGTTTTCCCAGCACCATTTATTGAACAGAGCAGATTATATAGATAGATAGATAGATAGATAGATAGATAGATAGATAGATAGATAGATAGATAGATAGATAGATAGATAGATAGATAGATAGATATGCATGGCTGACTCTTTTTCTTGGGGATAGTCTTGCTCCCTGTCTCCTGGACAATGTTATGAACCTCCATCCATAGTTCATCAGGAACTCTGTTTATCAGATCAAGTCCCTTAAATCTATTTCTCACTTCCACTGTATAACCATAAGGGATTTGATTTAGGTCATACCTGAATGGTCTAGTGGTTTTCTCCACTGTCTTCAATTTAAGCCTGAATTTGGCAATAAGGAGTTCATGATCTGAGCCACAGTCAGCTCCCAGTCCTGTTTTTGCTGACTGTATAGAGCTTCTCTATCTTTGGCTGCAAAGAATATTATCAATCTGATTTTGGTGTTGGCCATCTTGTGATGTGCATGTGTAGAGTCTTCTCTTGTGTTGTTGGAAAAGTGTGTTTACTATGACCAGTGCATTCTCTTGGCAAAACTCTATTAGCCTTTGCCCTGCTTCATTCTGTACTCCAAGGCCAAATTTGCCTGTTACTCCAGGTGTTTCTTGACCCCCTACTTTTGCATTCCAGTCCCCTATAATGAAAAGGACGTCTTTTTGTGTGTGTGTTAGTTCTAAAAGGTCTTGTAGGTCTTCATAGAATTATTAAACTTCAGTTTCTTAGGCATTATGGGTTGGGGCATAGACTTGGATTACCATGATACTGAATGGGTTGCCTTGGAAATGAACAGAGATCATTCTGACGTGTTTGAGATGCATGCAAGTACTGCATTTTGGACTCTTTTGTTGACTATGATGGCTACTTCATTTCTTCTAAGGGATTCCTGCCCACAGTAGTAGAAGTAATGGTCATCTGAGTTAAATTCACCCATTCCAGTCCATCTTAGTTTGCTGATTCCTAGAATGTTGACATTCACTCTTGCCATCTCCTGTTTGACCACTTCCAATTTGCCTCAATTTATGGACCTAACATTCCAGGTTCCTATACAATATTGCTCTTTACAGCATCAGACCTTGATTCTATCACCAGTCACATCCACAGCTGGGTGTTGTTTTTGCTTTGACTCTGTTGCTTCATTCTTTCTGGAGTTATTTCTCCACTGATATCCAGTGGTATATTGGGCATCTACTGACCTGAGGAGTTCATCTTTCAGTGTCCTATCTGTTTGCCTTTTCATACTGTTCATGGGGTTCTCAAGGCAAGAATACTGAAGCAGTTTGCCATTCCCTTCTCCAGTGGGCCACATTTTGTCAGAACTCTCCAGCGTGACCTGTCCATCTTGGGTGGCCCCACACAGCTTGGCTTAGTTTCTTTGAGTTAGACAAGGCTGTGGTCCTTGTGATTAGATTGGTTAGTTTTCTGTGATTGTAGTTTCAGTCTGTCTGCCCTCTGGTGCCCTGTCTCAGAGCCTACCATCTTACTGGGGTTTCTCTTACCTTGGATGTGGGATATCTCCTCTCAACCACTTGCCTTAAATCTTACTATATTTCTATTTCTTTATTTTTAAATTTTAATATATATTGGAGTACAGTAGATTAACAATGTTGTGTTAGTTTTAGCTGTACAGCAAAGTGATTTGGTTATAGATATGCATGTATCTATTATTTTTCTTTTTTTTTTATTTAGGTTTTTACAGAATATTGAGCACCATTCCATATGCTATGCAGTAGCTCCTTGTTAGTTATCTATTTTAATATAGTAGAAGGCACATGTCAATCCAATCTCCCTCTCTATCCCTCACTCTATTTTTCCTCCCTGGGAAGCAAAAGTTTGTTCTCTAAGTCTGTGAGTCTGTTGCTGTTTTGTGAATATATGCATTTATATAATTTGGGGGGGTTCCTTAAATAAGAAACATCATATGATATTTGTCTTTTTCTATCTGAATTACTTCATTTAATATAATCTCCAAGTCCATGCATGTTGCTGCAAATGGCATTATTTCATTCTTTTTAAGGGTTGAATAATATTCCATTGTATATATCTACCATGTCCTCTTTATCCATTCATGTGTTGATAGCCATTTAGGTTGTTTCCATACCTTGGCTATTGTAAACATCACTGTAATGAAGATTGGAGTGCATGTATCCTTTCAAACCAGTTTTTCTTTGGATGCATGCCAGGAGTGGAATTGTTGGATCATAATGTAGCTTTTTTTTAGTTTCTTAAGAAGACTCTATACTGTTCCCCATAAGGGCTGGACCAGTTTACATCCCTACCAGCAGTGTAGAAGGGCTTTCTTCCACATCTTATCCAGAATTTATTGTTGGCAGATATTGTGATGATGGCAGTTCGGACTAGTATGAGGTGATCATTCATTGCAGTTTTGATTTGCATTTCTCCAATAATTAGTGATATTGAACATCTTTTTAAGTGCCTCTTGTCCAGCCATATGTATTCTTTGGAGAAATGTCTGTTTAGGTCTTCCACACATTTTTTTCTATTGTGTTATTTATTTTTAATATTGAGCAACATGAACTGTTTGTAAATTTTGGACATTGATATCTTGTTAGTTGTGTCATTTTTTCTCCCATTCTATTGCATTGGGTTTTGTTTCTGTGTTTGTTTGTTTAGTTTTGTTTATGGTTTTCTTTGCTTTGCAAAAACTTTTTAATTTAATTAGACGCTATTTGTTTAGTCTTGCTTTTATTTCCACTACTATAGGAGACAGCTTGGACAAGAGTTGCTTTGATTTATGTCAAAGAGTGGTCTGCCTGTTTTCTTCTTTGAGTTTTGCAGTATCTGGCTTCACTTTCAGGTCTTTAATCCATTATGAGTTGGTTTTTGTGCATGGTGTTAAAGAATATTCTTATTTAATTTTTCACATGTCCAGTTTTCCCATCACAATTTATTGAAGAGACTGTATTCCCTTTATTGCATAGTCTTACTTCATTTGTCATGGATTAATTGACCATAGGCACATGAGTTTATTTCTGGACTGTATCCTATTTTATTGATCCATATGTCTGTTTTTGTGCCAGTACCATATAGTTTTGATGACTGTAGCTTTGTAGTATAGTCTGAAGTAAGGGACTCTGATTCCTCTGGCTCCATTTTTCTGTTTCAAGATTGTTTAGATATTTGGGTTCTTTTGTGTTTCCATACAAATTGTAATTTTTTTTTTTTTTAATTCTAGTTCTCTGAAAAGTGTCACAGGTGATTTGATAGGGACTGCATTGGACCTGTTGATCTGTTGTTTGCCTTGGATAGCATCATCATTTTGACAATATTGATTCTTCCAGTACAAGAATATATTGTACCTTTCCATCTATTTCTGTCATGTTTTGTTTCTTTCTTCAGTGCCTTACAGTTTTCAGAGTGAATATTTCTTTTCTTCTTAGGTAGGTTTATTCCTAGGCATTTTATTCTTTTTGGTACAATGATAAATGGGATTGTATCTTTAATTTCTCTTTCTAATCTTTTGTTTTTAGCATACAAAAATGCAATGCAAGAGACTTTTGTGTATTAATTTTGTATCTTACTATGATACCAACTTCATTGATGATTTCTAGCAATTTTATGGTAGTCTCCTTAGGATTTTCTATGTAGAGCACCATGCCACCTGCAAACAATCACAGTTTTTCTTCTTTTCCAATTTAAATTATTTTTTTTTTCCTTCAATTGCCATGGCTAGGACTTTGAAACGTATATTGGATAAAAGCAATGAGAGTGGATATATTTGTGTTGCTTTTGATATAGGAGGGATTTTTTTTGTTTTTTGTTGTTGTTTTTTTTTTTTCCAGTTTTTCACCCTTGAATATGATGCTATCTGTAAATTTGACATATATAGCCTGATTGGGTTTCCCTGGTAGCTCAGCTGGTAAAGAATCCACCTGCAGTGCAGGAGACCCCTGTTGGATTCCTGGGTCAGGAAGATCCCCTGGAGAAGGAATAGGCTGCCCACTCCATAATTCTAGGGCTTTCCTGGTGCTCAGATTATAAAGAAACCACCTGCAATGCAGTACACCTTGCATTAGACTTCTGTTTGTTGGGTGTCCTAAGCCTTAGTTTAACTTTCAGTACTTTTAATTGATCTGTTCATATTTTCTATTCCTTCTTGGTTCACTCTTGGAAGGTTGTTCCTATCCAGAAATTCATTTCTTCCGTCTATGTTTTCCATTTTGGGGGTGTATAGTTGTTGTAATAGTCTAATGATCCTTTGTATTTCTGCAATGTCTGTTGTAACTTCTTTTTCATTTATAATTTCATTGATTTTAGTCCTCTCCCTTTTTTCCCCCCTTGATAGGTTTGGCTAAAGGTATCTCAATCTTGTTTAATTATTAAATGATTGAAATTTGACTTTACTTCTTCTAACATGGGGGCTTGCCTGGTGGCTTAGATGGTAAAGAATCCACCTGTAATGCAGAATAACCAGGTTAAACCCCTGGGTTGGAAAGAATAACTGGAGAAATGAATGACTACCCATCCAGCGTTCTTGCCTGGAGAATTCCATGAGCAGAGGAACCTGGAGAGCTACAGTCCATGCAGTCGCAAAGAGTCGCGACTAACACTTTTCTAAACTCCTTTAGGAGCTGCTAAAGCATCCAGTCACCATTACAGACACCCTGTTTCATTGTAGGGGGAAGTTCGGCACATCCAGAGCTTTTTTTTCTCACTTCTTTAGTCACTTACAGACAGAGTTAATCACACCCATGTCTACAAAGCCACTCCTCTTTATTAGCGCTTTTATGATGTTTATTACTGTGATTTATTTACATTGTAGTTCACCTCACTAAAAATTGATGACCCTACTTTACTCATCATTATCTCTTATAATTTAGCACACTATGTGGCAAGTGCTAGATGATTAAAATAGTTTTGTTAAATGAGGGAATAAATTGCACTGAGTGACTATCTACAGTCACTATGGAGGAAATCAACATTTGAAACTGTATTATTTACCATGTATATGCTAATGAAAAGATAAATCAGGCAGGAAAGAAACTGTAATTTAGTTGATAACCTCTGAGTAAATTCACATTTGGCATGTTTGTACTCAGCATGAAATTTAATACCTTTATAAACAAGATAATAACACAATGGCTTGTGACAGAAAGTACACTGGAAACATCAAAACCAAAAGATAAACAAAAGAGCTAATTTTGTAAGTGGGAGGCAGAGTTCCATTTCCACAGTACAGACATCTCTATCAGGTTGATTCCTTGTAAGTATATTCAGTTAACCTCACAGTAGGTGTTAGTGCCTCTGGTTGTGGAAGGATTCAGTTTTTTCTTAAAGACTAATTAAGGTTGGCAGATTTGAAAAGAGGACTCTTACGTGTGACCTAGATAAGCTGCATTTATTTATTTATTCATTTAACATGGATTCATTCATTAAATATGGATTTGCTCATTTACAGAATAATTTATTCAAACATGCTATGGTTTTTAAGAAAGTCAAAGGAATACACAATATATTCTAAGAATTCAAAGTGATTATATCCTCATATGCAAGAAAGACACCTGCAGACCAATATCTGGAGTAAGCCAGAATGTGTCAGTAATTGAATATATGAATGAGCAGAGCGTGACAGGAACATGGGGAATGAGAGACTGATTCCAAACAGGAAAACAAGGTGAGATGCCAGGAAAGGACAGTAACTCAGGCTAAATTTAAAGTAGTAATTCAAATTCAAAACCAGATTATTAAAAAAAAAAAAAAAACCACAAAAAACCTCAGAGCATAGTCCAAAAGTTGGATTATAGTTGAATTGCAGAGAATTTTAAATCATTGCATACAGTATGGATTTCTTTTCTCATCTAGCTAACCACTGGCAAAGCACAGTGTCCAATTTGAAGTGGAACAGTGAAAAATATAAGCTTCTGATTAGAAGAGAATCATCTCTAACTGAAGCTAATTTACTTCTATTAAATTTTTGTGATTTTTCTCAAATTCTAGTGATATGAAACTAATTGAAATATTTATTATTTTGAGGTCACTAATTTAACACTTAGCATTCTCAACTCCTTGAAAGAAGACCCTGATGCTGGGAAAGATTGAAGGCAGGAGGAGAAGGAATGACAGAGGATGAGATGATTAGATAGCATCACTGAATTAGTCGATGTGAGTTTGAGCAAACTCTGGAGGATGGTGAAAGACAGGGAAGTCTGGCTTGCTGCAGTCCATGGGGTCACAAAGAGGTGGACACAACTGAGTGACTGAACAATTCTCAACTCTTCTCTATAGCTTGTCAGTATTGGAGAGAAAAATTATGGTACCAAGGAAATTCTCCCACATGGTGAAGAACTCCATGTCAGGCTTCTCAGCCTGGGAATCTGGCAAAGGAACTAGGAATGCTCAGAGAATATGATTTTGAAAGTCAGTGGGATTTGATTACAGGACTTACACAGGGTTGAGGGAAACAGAAACTCTACTCTTGGAGGGCACAAAGAAAATCTTGTGTGCACCAGGACCCAGAATAAAGAAGTGACCTCACAGGAGACTGAACCAGACCTACCTGATAGTGTTAGAGGGCCTCCTGCAGAGCTGTGGGTCAGCAGGGACAGGGGCACTGGCGGCAGCAGACCTGGGAATTGCCACTTGACATGAGCCCTCTTGGAAGTTGCCATTAACCCTACCATAGAGCCTGTAGAGTCAAGGACTAGGTCATTTTAAGCCAAGCAACTAACAGGGAGGGAGCACAGCCACACCCATCAACAGACAATCAGATTTAAGTTTTACTGAACACAGCCCTGCCCACCAGAGCAAGAGCCAGTTTTTCAAACCACCAGTCTGTCCCATCAGGAAGCTTACACAAGCTTCTTTGCCTCATCCACCAGAAGTCAGACAGAAGAAGCATGGAGAACTACCATCCTGCAGCCACTTGAATGATAACCACATCAAGGAAAGTTAACCAAAATGGAAAGGCAGAGGAGTATGTCCCAGATGAAGAGACAAGATAAAACCCCAGGAAAAAAACTAAATGAAAAGTAGATAGGCAGCCTTTGAGAAAAAGAATTCAGGATAATGATAATGACGATGATCCAGGGTCTCAGGGGAAAAAAAAAGTTGGAGAAGATGAAAGAAATGTTCACCAAACACCTAGAAGAACTAAAGAACAAAGAGATAAACAATATACTAGAAGGAATCAGTACCAGAATAACCTAGGCAGAATAATGGATAGCTATGTGACTTGGAGGACAGAATGGTGGAAATCAATACCCCAGAACAGCATATAGAAAGAACAGTGAAAAACAAAATGAAGACAGCCTAAGAGACTTCTGGGACAACATTAAATGCACCAACATGCACATTATAGGGGTGCCAGAAGGAGAGAGAAAGAACCAAATAAAATATTTGAAGAGATAATAGCTGAAAACTTCCCTAATATGGGAAGTAAAATGGCCAATCAAGTCCAGGAAGTGTGGAGAATCCCAAGCAGGATAAACTCAAGGAGGAACACACTGAGACACATAGTAATCAATTGACAAAAAAATAAAAACAAAGATAAAATATTAACAGCAACAAGGAAAAAAAGACAAATAACAAAAAACAAACTCCCATGTTTGTTAGCTGAATTCTCAACAGAAATTCTACAAGTGAGAAGAGAATGGCATGGTATATTTAAAGGGATGAAAATCTATAACCAAGAGTGCTCTTTACCAAGCAAGACTGTTCTTCAGATTTGAAGGAGAAATCAAAAGGTTTACAGAAAAGCAAAAGTTAAGAAAATTCAGCACCACCATACCATCTTTACAACAAATACCAAAGGAATTTCTCTAGGTAGGAAACACAAAAGAAAGAAAAGATCTACAAAAAACAAACCCTGAATATTTAAGAAAATGATAATAAGATCATAATATTGATAATTACCTTTCGTATAAATGGATTAACTGCACCAGTGAAAAGACAGAGACTGGATGGGTGGATGAAAATTTGTCCAGGTATATGCACTTCTACTTACCACATCACTCTACTTCAAACCCACAAAATGCATGTAATTATTTTATATTGTAAGGTTAATCATGTTTCCATTATGGCATGCAATTTTAAGTATCTTTTATTTAAATATCTTTTAAGAGTCTTTTCCAACACCACAGTTCAAAAGTGTCAATTCTTCAGTGCTCAGCTTTCTTTAGAGTCCAACTCTCACATCCATACATGACTACTGGAAAAACCATAGCCTTGACTAGATGAACCTTTGTTGGCAAAGTAATGTCTCTGTTTTTTAATATGCTGTCTAGGTTGATCATAACTTTTCTTACAAGGAGCAAGCATATTTTAATTTAATGGCTGCAGTCACCATCTGCAGTGATTTTGGAGCCCCAAAAACTAAAGTCTGTCACTGTTTCCCCATCTATTTGCCATGAAGTGATGGGACTGGATGCCATGATCTTAGTTTTTTGAATATTGAGATTTAAGCCAGCTTTTTCACTCTTCTTTTTTATTTCATCAAGATGCTCTTCAGTTCCTCTATGTTTTCTGCCATAAGGCTGGTGTCCTTTGCATATCTGTGGTTATTGATATTTCTCCTAGCAATCTTGATTCTAGCTTGTGCTCATCCAGCCCAAAATTTCGCATGATGTACTCTGCATATAGCTTAAAGAAGCAGGGTAACAATATACAGCCTTGATGTACTCCTTTCCCAATTTGTAACCAGTCTGTTGCTCCATGTCCAGTTCTGTTACTTCTTGACCTGGATACAAATTTCTCAGTAGGCAGGTAAGGTAAGGAGCTAAATGTTAGACACATTAAAGAGTAAGACAAAGTCTTTTTTGAGATTTGTAGGTATTGATGTATTTTGACTCAAAGTACACACTTTAAGCCTCTTAAAGCATGAAAAATATTAGTGAAGTATTATTGAGTTTGCAGAAGAAAAATGAGGATGCATAAGAGAACAGATTAATATATTCATCAAGCCTTCAGTTCAATGCAGTCTCAGATAGGAATGAGGTTGGCTAAGAACTGAAGCAGAAATATCAGTATAAATCTGTTATATGCTTAAAATAGAGAGTAAGAGTCTTCCAACCTAAAACCCATCTGGGCCATTTTTTTTTTTTTTTAACAGACAAGAGTACTGGGAAACTTAAATTTTCAAATAAGAAAAGGTCCTGTTGAAAATGACACATCTAAGTCATTCTTAGCCATGAACAAGTTTAACCGAAACTGTCTTATGATGATTCTACAACTAATAAAATAAAGTTTCATAGCTGCAGGAGTGTTGAGTATTTGTTCCAACAAAATTTGCAACTTAGTTAGGGACCTCCATAAGCTGTGCTGTTGTTTGCTTGAACCCTTCAGTGACAGGCAACAAACTCAGTCTTCAGCATGAGCCTAAGGTGCTGGTGATAACTCAGTTAGAGACCTAGAACCAAAAGACATGATGCAATTCTTAGCACTGACATTTATTACAAGGATGAAGCACTAAGCTTTAAAGTTTTCATATATATATATATATATATATATATATATATATATAAAGCATGCACCATGGACTATAAAAATATAGCTGGATTTTGTATAATATAAAATATAAAACAAATATATGGTATATAGTTCTTTCATTATTTGCATTATTTAGTTTTTCATTTTGAAGACAATAAAATACTGAAGTAAAATTGGTTTCCTTGTAATTTCTTCCCATTTTCTTTGGTTTTACTACATACAACAGCAGGGAACAAATAAATCTTTTTGAAAAATAAATGTTCACATATTTTGGAGTAGTTATTTGTCTTTTGGAGGCAAGTACCTTAAGTTACTGCCAGTGTTCCTCTTGAGAAACACACTTTCTATTATACCTCTATTCGTATCTTATCCATTTTCTCACAGTTGCTCTTATAATGGTGGGCTACAAATTAGCATAAGACTTCCAGTATCACTGAACACTTCTTGGTACGGTGAGATGACTCAGAACCCCGATTCTATGATTTTATATAGGTATCTATAACTTAATTAACTGTGTACTTGTTAAAATAATTTTTATAAACGCATGTTCATTCAAATCCTTCTGTCACTAATTATTTTGTGTTGTTCTTGTTCAGTTGATAAGTCAGGTCCTACTCTTTGTGACCCCATGGATTATAGCATTCCAGGCTCCTCTTTGCTCCACTGTCTCCTGGAGTTTACACAAATTCATGTCCATTGAGTGGATGATGCTATCTAACCATCACATCCTCTGCCATCCCTTCTCATTTGGCCTTCAATCTTTCCCAGCATCAGGGTCTTTTTCAATGAGTAGGCACATCACATCAGGTGGCCAAAGTATTGAAACTTCAGCTTCAGCAACAATCCTTCCAATGAATATTCAGAGTTTATTTACTTTAGCATTGACTGGTTTGATCTCCTTGCTGTCCAAGGGACTCTCAAGAATCTTCTCTAGCACCACAACTTGAAAGCATCAATTTTTTGTGCTCAACCTTCTTTATGAGCCAACTCTCACATCCATATGAGATGGAAAAACCATAGCTTTAACTAGACTGAACTTTGTGGGTAAAGCAATGCCTCTGCTTTTTAATATGCTATCTAGGTTTGTCATAGTTTTCATTCCAAGGAGCAAGTATCTTTTAATTTCATGGCTGTGTCCACTGTCCACAGCAATTTTGGAACCCCCAAAAATACAGTCTATCACTGCTTCCATTTTTTCTCCTTTTATTGGTTGTCAAGTGATGGGACCAGAAGCTACAACCTTAGTTTTTTTAATGTTCAGTTTCAAGCCAGTTTTTTTTTTTTTTTTTTTTTTTTTACTTTTTCCTTTCACCCTCAACAAGAGGCTTTTAGTTCCTCTCCATTGTCTATGATTAGAGTGGTATCATCTGCATATCTGAGGTTGTTGATATTTCTCCTGGCAAGCTTGATTATAGCTTGTGATTCATCCACCTGGAATTTTGCATGATGTATTCTAGATATAAGTTAAATAAGCAGGGTGACAATATAAAGCCTTGTCTTACCCCTTTCTCAACTTTGTACCATGTCAGTACCATGTCAGTACAATGTCTAACCATTGCTTCTTGACCTGCATACAATCTTCTTAGGACACTGGTAAGGTGGTATGTTACTCCCATCTCTAAGATTTTTCCACAGTCTGTTGTATTCCACACAATCAAAGCTTTACCATAGTTACTGAAGCAGAAATAGTTGTTTTTCTGGAATTCCCTTGCTTTCTCCACCATCCAATGTATGTTGGCAATTTGATCTCTGGTTCCTCTGCCTCTTCAAAACCCAGCTTGTACATCTGTAAGTTCTTGATTCCTGCACTGCTGAAGCCTAACTTCAGCAGCATTTTGATGATAACCTGACTAGCATGTGAGCTGAGCACAAATGTATGGTAGTTTGAATACTGTTTGACATTGTCCTTCTTTGCTATGGGAATGAAAACAGACCTTTTCCAATCCTGTAGCCACTGATCACCTATTGAGTGAAACACTTTAAAAGCATCACATTTTAGGATTATAAATAGCTCATCCAGAATTCTGTCACTTCGACCAGCTTTGATCATAGTAATTCTTCCTAAGACCCACTTTACATCACACTCCAGGATGTTTGGCTCTAGGTGAGTGACAAGACCATAATGATTTTTCTTACCACCTCTTCTTAATCTGCTCTTCCTCTTAGGAAGGTTTTTATCATTTATTTTGTGACAGTTACTTATTTCAGTAAATTGATGGTCAAAATCTTAAAGTTGGAGATTATTCCTTTGAAACCTTAAAGATACCTGGCAGAGGAATTGGGTGGAGAGGGAGGTGGGAGGGGGGATTGGGATGGGGAATACATGTAAATCCAGGGCTGATTCATGTCAATGTATGATGAAAACCACTACAATATTGTAAAGTAATTAGCCTCCAACTAATAAAAATAAATGGAAAAAAAAAAAAAAGATACCTGGCCTAGTGCTGAGTCTGTATACTCATTCAAATTAAACTGTACTTGAAACTTCAACAGACTACATACTAGCTAATTCACAGCATCCTCCTAGAATTATTTGAGTATTCTTTTTGCACATGTAAATCTATTGCTGATTCATGCAATGTATGACAAAACCCACTGAAAAAATAAATTAATTAATTAATTAAAAAAATAAATAAATAAAAACAGTTGAATTACAGGAAAGAAAAGAAAGAGGCAAGGGGACTGGCAAAATCACCAGTCTCCAATGCAGTTAACCTATGTTTAAAGAAAGCCTTCACTGTGACTATTCCATGTCCATATGTAATTCACTCAATGCATTTACATTGCATTATATGAAAGCTTGGAAAAGGCTGGTCTTTCTTTTAGAAATGGATACACCTCAATCAATACTTGCCAATATGTTAGCAATTTATTGTTCCCTTTAGCAAATCCACTTTGCAAAGGGCCCCTTAATAGCATCCCAGCCTCCCAGTACATTTAATTGTTTCCAATAATCTGATTTAAAGGTCAAGGGAAATGAAGACAAGTGAAACTTAAAGCTAAAAGGCATGGAATCATTCCTAATTGAAGATCAATCAGAAAAACATTGCACATCTGGCAATGAGGATCTAAGTTAGAAGCAAGCTAAGGTTTAACTTGCAAAGGTTGTGTCCTCATAGAGCTCTGAAGGAGGCACTGATTACATTCGGTGGACCTGCCCAGGCCTCATCCATCTTCACCACTGAACAGGGCTGTTCCTCCAAAGCTATACCGAACTGTGTCTTGGGCATCTAATCTGCTCTTCTGTGTCCACAAAAAGCAGTTTCTTTTGTTTTATCCTCTGTGAATACATTATGTGACTTAAAGCCTTCCTTCTCATATTTTCTCTTTCCTTTTATTTTCCTCTCAACATCTTAATGCTCCAAATTATGAGCATTTTCCATCTTTTAAAGCTATTTAGGAAGCTATTTAAATGCTCTGATAGCAAAAATGCTGACGTCTTTATTAGATCAGGGAGACAGTTGAATGTCTTTTTGTCACACCCCTTTTATTTGGAGATGGGGTTCCACAGAGAAAGGTGTGATTAGGTCAGCTATAAAATATCCAAGAAAAAACCCCAGCTGTTTGTTTGCATCTGCAGTGGTAAGAAAAGCAGTTAGGATTTCTTCTTCCACGGTACCTCCAATTGCTGTTACAGCTGACAGAAGTTATAGCTTTCTGAGATAAAAGAAAATGAAAGTGAAAATCACTCAGTCGTGTCTGACTCTTTGCGACCCCATGGACCATACAGTCCATGGAATTCTCCAGGTCATAATACTGAAGTGGGTAGCCTTTCTCTTCTCCAGGGGATCTTCCCAACCCAGGGATCAAACCCAGGTCTCCCACACTGCAAGCGGATTCTTTACCAGCTGAGCTACAAGGGAAGCCCAAGAAGAATGAAGTGGGTAGCCTATTCCTTCTCCAGGGGATCTTCCCAACCCAGGAATTGAACCAGGGTCTCCTGCATGGCAGATGGATTCTTTACCAATTGAGCTACCAGGGAAGCCAGCAGGTTGAATTGATTGTGGTCGAACTGATTCAATTCAGGTTGCACTGATTGTGATTTTGAGAGTAATAACTTCCCCAACCTCAGGGAGTTCAACTGGACAGAATTTTGAAATTATGAATACTTTAATCGAATCTGGAAACTGGGCCTATTAGAGCAAGAAGTCTTCACTCCAAGCTGTTTGTATAAAAATACAGCTTGTCACGGCCAGCCGGTGACACACTGCCGTAAGGGAAGATTTAGCCCTAAACATGTTTACATTTTCAATCGAGCAATTGACTTTTGCAAAATGACCCAAATCTACCTGGTGTCCTCTCAGGTTCTGAACTTTAAAAATGGAAAGAAATCAGTTCTACGTGCAAACAGGCCTCATGGAGTTCTCCTTCACTGTCATTTTTCTTTCTAAATAGAACAATTAGCTCATTATATAATGAATGAAAATTATACTTGTGCACACTTTATAGTTTCTAATACGCCCAAAAAAGCCAGAATAAAAATTAAAACTTAAACAGAAACTTAAATTTTGAAGAGAAACTGGGAATCAACAACAGTAGATATGGCCAAAGTAAACTGATAATCATTTTGGAGAATGTCCACTTCATACTTTATATCAGTATATGCTACAGGCAAAAGATCTTGTTTCTCAGTTGCTAAGCCATGTCCAGCTCTTTGTAACCCCATGGATTGCAGCTTGCCAGGCTTCCCTGTCCCTCACCATCTGCCGGAGTTCACCCAAATTCATGGGTATTGAATCGGTGATGCCATCCAATCATCTCATCCTCTTCTCTTTTTGTCTTCAATGTTTCCCAGCATCAGGGTCCTTTCCAATCTCGTTTAAGTTTAAATGCTTCATTGTGCGCTGTGCTGAGTGTCTCAGTTTTGTCTGATTTTTGCAACCCCATGGACCTCTTTTACAGGCAAAAATACTGGAGTGGGTTGCCATTTCCTCCTTCAGGGGATCTTCCCTACCCAGGAATGGTACAGCATCTCCAGTGTCTTCTGCATTGGCAGAAAGGTTGTTTACCACCTTTCTGAGCCACCTGGGAAGCCCAAAGTGCTTCACTGCCATTTCTAAAACAAGAGTTGATATGAATATAAAAAATTTACTGATATGTACAAAGTATGCCAAATTTTCATTAATTTGCAGATAAAACATAATTCAGGTGCTTTTTCTGATTCCATTTTGAAACCATCTCTCAAAGACATTTCTCAAGCACTTTGTGTACGGCATGGTTTTTGCATTCCATTGCTTTAGATGTAAACCTTTTTGGTCATTGATCTACTCATATAATGAGTCTGCATATGTTACTTAGGACTGTCTATTAGCTGAGATTACATGGGAATCCCATTATACGGGAATCTTGTGTAAATTGCTCACACAGTATATGTTCAACATTGCAAAGAATTTAAGACTAGGGAGAGAATCTCATCTTAAAATATCCCTAAATATAAGTTTGATTTTGTTCCCTGGGGCCAGGGATGGTTTGGAAACTGATAGATGGCCTAGTTCATAAAGATGGAGGACGTGAAAAGAGACCTAGATCAATTGAATTTCACCATATAAACACATTATTGTAGAGCAACTACAGCTAATGAGAAAATATAAAATCAAACTATTGAAGCTTTCTTAGGACTATGGATTTTCTGATGATACTCTTTCAACTTTGATCATCACTCTCCCATTCCAGACTCTTGAGTCTTTAGAAAAAGACATGCTATAAAGAACATGAAGCCAAGGTACAGAAGCCAAATTCACAGGCCACCTCTGGAGTGGAAATGAGTTCCCTGCATGCTGAAGGGTAGTCTGGAGGGAGATGTCACAGGCAGGCCCTGGATGCTTCCCATCAAGTGTGTAAATGTTTACAATTTCCTCTTTTTTAAATAATGAATCACTCCTCCCTACAATCTAATTTTATAAGGTGCATTATAACTTAGCCTTGTTTGATATTTAATATCAAGTATTACGAGTCTGACCAATATTAATGAGAATATGAACTAGCTCATTTTTGATGGGTCAGAAATTGATTGGTTAGTGGCAGAATGATAACCTGGCTGAAAAATGCACTGAATTTTTCCAACAGGTGAAAGTCAAAAGAAACAAGAAAGACTAAGGATCTAAGTTGGGAAATAAAAAAAGAAAAAGAACAGAGGAGATTTAAATAAATAGGGAAGCCTAAAAAATTGGGCAGGGGCTACCTTTTCCCTTAGTTATTATACATTTCTCCAACCTTGTCATTTCACCAATTAGGAAACTTGGCTAGATGAAAAATTAAGTGAAGACTGGCTGTAGGTGATATTAGAGGAAAGAGGAATTAAGTTACAAGTATGTATAACATATGAATCACCTGTTGTCAAGGAGTTAGCACCCCAAAGATAGCCAAGCAAATATGCAACTCAAAGGAAAGTAAAACTTAATAATACTGTGTGGAGTGTATTGAATACTCTTCTAAGTGAGAACCTCTTAGACTTTGCAGAAACAAAAATTTTGGGTACATGAACATTGAAAGAAACTAAAGGAAAATTAGTCCAGACATAGAACTTGAAAATAGAGATAATATGATGCTCACTTGGATCTTAGCCAGATGCTGCATTTACTCTTTCATTTAATCTTCACTTAAGTGTACATGAGGTAAAGATTAATATTGCCATTTGTCAATGAGGAAGCTGAGGCCTTTAGATATTTAATAACGCACCCAGTATCACCATGACAGGAACAGGATTGAAAATCTCATCTCTATTCTTTCAGTTATGTCTTGGGACTCATTCATTTTTTCATAATGAGAAGTTCATTGACAGAGAAACCTGGCAGGCTGCAGTCCATGGGATTGTAGAGTCAGACATGACTGAGTGACTTTCATTCACATATTAAAAAAAGCAAATGAAGATTGAATATTTTCTGAAGTTCTCTGCTTTGTGCTATGGCATTATATGGGTATATTTCTGTAGGAGGTGAAGGATATGGCAACCCACTCCTGTATTCTTGCCTGGAGAATCCCGTGGACAGAGGAGCCAGGTAGGCTGCTGTCCATAGGGTCACACAGAGTTGGGCACAACTGAAGCGACTTTGCATGCATGCATTGGAGAAGGAAATGGCAACCCAGTCCAGTATTCTTGCCTGGAGAATCCTGGGGATGAAAGAGCCTGTTGGGCTGCTGTCTATGGGGTCGCGCAGAGTTGGACACGACTGAAGCGACTTAGCAGCAGCAGGGACAGCAGCATCCCTGCAGGAACCTTGCCCAGAACTTGGAGAAGAAACCAACACCATTGTGTTTGTAGAATCTCTTTACCCACTAGGACATAAGGCTTTCTCGTGTCTGGCACTGATTTTTCTATCTGAGAGGGACTCCCACTTTCGCAAACAAAGGAAACGTACTTTTGAGCTCTTCAATACACTTGCTATTCTGTTACAGACAGCTTATTTTTCATACCATCTCTCACTTTGCTCCTAATTAAGATGCATATAAATAAGATTTATACATCATGTCAGTATAGTAAGGAAAAGAAGTGCTGGATGTAATCTGAAGTTCACTAGGATTTTAAATTTCAGAAATTCCAGATAATTGCTTTCAAGTTTTAGTTGGTCAAAGATGTCAGTGTTAAGATTGAGAAACAATGCAAAAGAAGAATGTCCACACAATCACCAAGTACATGGAGACTTGGGATGGTCAAATTATATTCCATTCTGCCATATTGCATTACTTTTTATCTTGTTGATAGAAAAAAAATGATAATGAATTTAGAAAGGTTTATAGACCAGGATGAAGGGTGCCAATTCCATTTGGTCCCTCACAAATTCTCCATCCTTTGCTCCCCCTTCCAGCACATGACATCATTATTTAGTGTAGAAACTTGTGAGAGTTTTCCCGAGACCTAATATATAAAATTTGGCTTCCTTTTTCATTGATTATGTGACCATAGTTGTATGGGTTAATGACTAGACTTTCTATCCTGTTCCACTGATCTATATTTCTGTGCAATGAAGGCAAGAATATACAAGGGAGAAAAGACAGTCTCTTCAATAAGTGGTATTGGGAAAACTGGACAGCTACATGTGAACGCATGAAATTAGAACATACCCTAACACCATACACAAATGGAAACTCAAAATGGATTAAAGACCTAAGTGTAAGTCTAGAAACTATAAAATTCTAAGAGGAAAACATAGGCAGAACACTCTTTGACATAAATCACAGCAACATCTTTTTTAATCCACCACCTAGAGTAATGAAAATTAAAATAATAATAAAAATAAATAGGAGCTCATTAAACATAAATGCTTTTCTACAGCAAGGGGAACCATAAATAAAACAAAGAGGCAATTCTCACAATTAGAGAAAATATTAGTAAATGAAGCAACTGACAGAGATTAATCCCTAAATTATAAAAATAGTTCATGCAGTTCAATATAAAAAACAACAACAAATGGGTAATAGACATTTCTCCATTCTCTGAATGTCTTATACTGATCACCAATATTCACATGAGAATATACTCAACATCACTAATCATTAAAGAAATGCAAATCAAAACTATAATGAGATATCATCTAAACTAGGCTCAAAGGCCATCATCAAAAAGTCCACAAGCAATAAAAGTTGGATAGGTGTGGTGAAAAGGGAACACTTCTACATCATTGCTGGGGATATAAATTGGTACACTTACTGTGGAGAACAGTATGGAAATTCTATATAAAACTAAAAATAGAGATACCATATGATCCAACAATCCCACTCCTGGCCATACATCTGGAGAAAACCATAATTTGAAAATTTACATACACTCTAATTTTCATTGCAGCACTATTTACAATAGTCCAGATATGGAAGCAACCCAATTGTCCATTAACAGAGGAATGGATAAAGAAGATGTGTATATACATATATACAGTGAAATATTACTTAGACATAAAAGGGACAAAGTAATCTCATTTTTGGCAACATGGATGGACATAGATATTGTCATACTGAGTGAAGTAAGTCAGACAGAGAAAGACAAATATCATGTGATGTTATTTATATATGAATATGTGAAATCTAAAAAAATGGGGTACAAATAAGCTTATTTACAAAACAGAAGTAGCTTCAGATATAGAAAGCAAACTTATGGTTATCTAGGTATAAGTGGGAGGGATAAATTGGGAGGCTGGGATCGACATATACACTCTATTGCATATAGAGTAGATAACCAATCCACTGCATAGCACAGGGAATTCTACTTAATACTCAGTAATGATCTATATGGGAAAAGAACAAAAAAAGAGTGAATATTTGTATATGAATAACTAATTCACTTTGCTGTACACCTGAAACTAACACAACATTAAATCAACTAAGGTCCAATTAAAAAAAAAAACACACAAGTTCTCCAGTTCAAGATGACAGAGTAGAAGATTGTGTGCTCGTCTGCAAAAACACCAAAACCACAAGTGACTGTTGAATAACCATTGACAGGAGGATGCTGGAAATTAGCAAAAAAGATACCCTATGTCCAATGACAAAGAAGCCACAGTGAGATGGTAGGAGGGGTACAGTCATGATAAAATCAAATCCCATACCAACTGGGTGAGTGACCCACAAACCGGAGAACAATAGTATGAAAGAAGATCTCCCACTGCTGTGACGGTTTGGAGCCCCATGTCATGCTTCCCCAGGGATTCAATAAAGGGACTGGGAATTCTCAAGGAATCTGACACTGAAGGCCAGCAGGATTTAATTATGGGACTTCCACAGGACTGGGAAAAGCAGAGACTCCACTCTTGGAAAACGCAAACAAAATCTTGTATACACCAAGATCCAGGGGAAAGGAGCAGTAACACCACAGAGGCCTGAAGCAGACATACCTGCTAGTGTTGGAAGGTCTCCTGTGGAGGCAAGTGTCAGCAGGGGCTCATCACAGGAATGGGGGCACTCATAGGAGCAGTCCTGGAAGATGCCCTTTGGTATAAGACTTCTTGGAGGTCATCAATAACCCTACCAGAGAGTCCATGGTGCCCACGGCCTGGTTGTCTCAGTCCAAACAACTGAGGGGGGAAACAAACAAAATGGGGGAAGCACAACCCCACAATCAGCAGGTAATTTGACTAAAGCTTTACTGAGCAAGGCCTTGCCCACCAGAGCAAGATCCACTTTTTCTACCTGTCCTTCCCATCAGGAAGCTTACACAAGCTTCTTAGCCTCATCCACCAGAAGATAGACAGGAGAAGCAAGAAGAACCATGATCCCATAGCAGTTAAAATAAAAATCACATTGCAGAAAAGTAATCAGGATGAAAAAGCAGTGTTATGTTCCAGATGATGATCCAGGGTCTCAGAAACAGAATGGAGAAAATGCAAGAAATGTTTACCAAAGACATAAAAAAAAAAAAACAGCTAAAGAATAAACAAACAAAGATTAACAGTACCCTAGAAGGAATCAATAGCAGAATAATTGATGCAGAAGAACAAATAAGTGACCTGGAAGGCACAATGGTGGAAATCACTGCTATAGAGCAGAATATAGAAAAAAGAATGAAAAAAAAAAATGAAGACAACCTAGGAGACCTCTGGAATAAGATTAAGTGTACCAACATTTGCATTATAGGGGTCCCAAAAGAAGAGAGAGAAAAAAAAAGACCAGAGAAAATATTTGAAGAAATAATAGATTAAAGCTTCCTTAACATGGGAAAGGAAATAGTTAACCAAGTCCAGGAACCACAAACAGTCCCATGCAGAATAAATCCAAGGAGGAATGCACCAAGACACATAGTAATCAAACTGACAAAGATTAAACACAAATATAAAAATATATAAAAAAAAAAGGGAAAATGACAAATAACTACAAGGGAACTCCCATAAGATTATCAGCTGATTTCTCAATAGAAACTCTACAAGCCAAAAGGGAATGACATGATATATTTAAAGTGATGAAAGGTAAGAAACTACAATCAAGAATCCTCTACCCAGCAAGACTCTTGTTCAGATTTGATGGAGAAATCAATAGCTTTCCAGACAAACAAAAGTTAAGAGAATCCATCACCACCAAACCAACCTTACAACAAATACTAAAGGAACTCCTGTAAGTACAAAACACAAAAGGAAAAGATCTATATTAAATAAATCCAAACAATTAAGAAAACAGTAATAGAATCATACATATTGATAATTACCTTAACTGTAAATGGATTAAATGCAACAATCAAAAGACATAGACTGGCTGTGCAGATGAAAATATGCGCATATATGCACTTTTACTTACCAGATCACTCTACTTAACTCCCTAAATTGTATGTAAGGTTTATCATATTCCCATTATGTCTTGCAATTGTAATTATCTTTTATTTATTTACTTATTTATTTTGTCTTTCTGCTGACTGTGAAAACTGATGTGCTGTGCATCATGGCTCAGTCATGTCTGAGTCTTTGCCCCTGTAGCCCACCAGGCTCCTCTGTCCATGGGGATTCTCAGGCCAGAGTACTGGAGAGGTTAGCCTTTCCCTTCTCCAGGGGATCTTCCCAACACAGAATCAAACCTAGGTCTCCGTCATAACAGATGGATTCTTTACCATCTGAGCCATCAGGGAAGCCCAGGAATACTGGGGCGTATTCTATCCCATCTCCAGGGGATCTTCCTGACTCAGGAATCAAACCAGGGTCTCCTGCATTGCAGGTGGATTCTTTACCAGCTGAACTACCAGGGAAGCAACATATTTTGTAGTGATTATTCTGGTGTTGCAACACACTCTGGTATTCTTGCCTGCAAACTCCCATGGGCAAAATCCCATAGCTACAGTCCATTGGGTTGCAAAGAGTCGGACGCAGTTGAGTGACTGAGCACACACACACACAACTATTTTTCACTCACTACCATTGTATTATGATTGTCAACAGAAAATAATAGAATCTATATCACTGAACATACTATTTAATAGAAAAAAAATTGCAATCACTTTTTTTTAATCCAGATGCAAATCAGAATTACCTTGGAATTCTTTGAAAAATATAAATGCCTCAGTATTACAATTTTTCTCCAGAGCTCCAGATGTGTTTCTAATGAGTTGCAGTGTTTAAAAACAACTAGACTATATGACGAGCTTTCACTTTTACCTAGTTTGTTTCGCCTTTTCTGTTTCATATTCAGTACTTTCATTTCATTTAGTTTATGTTTTCTAATTTCTCCATCTTGTCTTTTTTTAAAATGTTCTTTTTCAAGCCTTTATTAATCATAGCAGAAAAGCCTTGGTATACATACACATATATAAATGTATTATATATATTTTAGAAAATTTATGGACTTTTTCCTAGCCAGAAAATTTGTGACATTTTAATTCCACTTATTTTACTTAGTATGAATAGAATGGTAGATTTCTAACAAAAATAAATAATTAAATACACAACAAGCAACAAAGTTTTGCTGTATAGTACAGGGTACTATATCTTCTAATGACCTATAATGAAAAATAATCTATGTTTATATGTATAACTGAATCACCCTGCTGTACACCTGAAAAACTGTCAACAAAATATGTATATATTAAAACAAAGAATAAATGAAACAAAAGTTTGGCTTACATTCAGATACAGTTCATAAAACGTGAAAAACATGTCTCATGAATTTCCTGTTTCACACCAGTTAATTACACTATTCAATGACCATATTCCAAACAACGTACTTCAGGCTTTATGGACATTCTCAACAAGAATATATAAGATTGTTTGTAGCAAAGCAACATTTCTGGTTTAAGTATACGCATTAATAGTCCCATTGGTACCTTTAAAAGCATCCAAGGCGTGCTGCGAGGGTCGCAAAGAGTCGGACATGACTGAGCGACTGAACTGAACTGAACTGAAGGTAAAAGAGATTGATTAAAAAAAAATAATAAAACTGTTCAGAGGGAGGAGTTCTGAAAAAAACTCTAAATCTTATTTAGACCAAGTTTACATCTTTATCTCCTGACAAAAAGGGAACATTCCTGAATTTAGTTTTATTCCTGGACTTTGTGGTTCAAAACTCTCTAGAAAACTCTGTGGATCTCTTTGCATTTGTATTTACTGAGACTCATGACCCTTCCCAGACGTGGCCTCTTTGAGTTTTACATAGCCTGTGTCCTTCAGCATGCTGGTACTGATGTGGCCCACTGCTTTTCTGATTCCCCTCTCAAAATTCCAGGAGATCAAGCTTCCCTTGATCTTCATTTGTAACAAAGAGAAAATATATTTCATTAAGATACACAATTCCAGTGTTTCAAACTTAGTTGCATTACTTGGAGCCACTGATAATTTTTTGTCTCAAGAGTTGTAGTGAATTAAATTGATTTTTAAAAATGAATATGATCTTAACCATGTGAACAGAGTGGCAAAATATGTAAGAATACAAATTAAGTGGGTGTCAAGGAGGGTTCAACAATGGCTCAGTGGTAATGAACCTGCCTACAATGCAGGAAGCACAGGTTCGGTTTCTGGGCCAGGAAGATCCTCTGGGGAAGGAAATGGTAACCACTCCATTATTCTTACCTGGGAAATCCCACAGACACGGGAGTCTTGTGGGCTATAGTCCATGGGGTCACAAAAGAGTTGGACATGATTGAGCAACTAAAACAGCAACAACAGGTGTCAAGGACCATAATTCATGCTGTTCTTTCGTTTAGAACACTGTCCCCAAAATCTCACCCTTAAAAGCCCCATTCATGCCATCCATCCCGACAGAATTCCCTTGGCCCATGCTGACATACAACCATGTTATTCATCATCCGTGACACTCATTTCACAATTATTCATCCACTTTTCTGTAGTTTCTTATATGTTGTTAGCTGAAAAATCTATGTAAAACGTTTAATATACTTGTTCATCTGTTTCCTCTAAATATCCTGACTAGAATATTTGTTCCTTTAGCATATGAATCATGTCTAGCTCTCTTCTATAGTACAGATAGCTTTAATATTACTTGTTAGTTGATTATTTTGATGAGGATTCTTTGAATATATCTGCTTATTTTGTAGGTGTAAAAATCCCATTTCTGAAAGTACTGCATCTTTTTTAATATTCTCCTCTCCTTCATCTCACTTTCTTAGGGAAAAATTAAAATTGGGGCAAAAGCTCCACATTTAGGAGAAAAGTACAGATCTTAAATTCTTGAAACATCCGTTTAGTCTGTACCTGACTTGAACTGAAACATGACTGAAAGGTCTGAATTCTTTAGGGAAGGTTAGAAGAAATCTGTGGGAAAGAAGCATTGTCCTATGACTATTGACAATGACATACTGAAGGAACTTATTTCATTTGAAAATACAATCGTCATGACAATTGCCTACAATATTTGCAATTACCATTTGAGGAAAAGTCCTTAGAATCTTAGGACCATAAAAATACACCTGTGAGTGGCAAATTCAAGCCCTAAAGAGAAGTTGAAGTTTAACAGAAATAATGCTAACTCTTCAACCTAAAAAAAAATTAAGTATCTATTTAAAATTATTTTTCAGGAAATGAGACTGAAAACAAATCTCAAGAGTTTAGTTGACAAATTCTACAATATGATTCCTCTAAAACTCAGCATTAGTTTACACTAACAAAAATACCATCTCTATCACACTTTCCTGTGTTTTATACCTATCAGCTCGCAGCTGGAGTACACTCTTAAGTTCTGAATGAAATAAGTAAAAGGATTATTCATACATTAAGGTAAATCTGAACCAGGATGACCAGGATGATACGAAGACTAGAAATCAAGTTACATCGTTAAGAATTATAAGAAATGATAATTATCAATAAAAGAGAAAATTTAAAAAAAGAAGATAGATTTTTTTTAACATTTGAAGCACTAATGTCTGGACAGAGCACTGTTTATGTTGTAAAAGCAGTTGTAATCAGTGTATATTAAGAGAAGATTCAGCCAAAGAGAGAGATAGCTGACAAATTGAACTATATACACAATGGGACCAGATGACTTCAGGTGTAGGACCCCCACTTAGGGTGCTATTCAAGCAAATATTGAGGAAACAGCTAATAATCCTACAAGGGATTCTAATTCTGCCCATAAGGAGGACACTGAGTTTGTTTCTCCTCATCTTGAGATATAGATGCAACAATAAAAGGCTAAGAAAGTGGACTTCAGTTCCAAAATAAAACTTAAGGTTATCATTAAATTAGTCAATGCTTTTGAGTCATTCTAATTCTTTTTAATTTGTTTAAAGATGTTTGTGGATGTCTGCACACAATATAGAGCTAACATGCAGTATCAGAGCAAAAACAATATTCTCTTCCTATGGTGTGTTTGGCTTCATTACGCAGTAGCTATATCTCAAATTTTGGCTACAGAGATAATAGACTGAGATAATTGTCAAGGAGGCTTTTAAAATGTAATGGTGTGGGATTAATGCCTATGTTTCTTTCCTTTTTTACATGCTGTGCTAAGCACATGCCATTAAGGTCAGGGAGAGAAAATAAACTTTATTCTTTGAAACCACAAGCAACACTAATTATTGTATAGCTCCTGAGAATGATGAGAGAAACCTATCATTTCACACATTTGTTTTTATTTTAGATGTTTATTTAATAAGTGTCACCCAACTTCTATTTTCCTTCATGAAGATGTCCCAGATATGATAAGGATTCAGTAAGACAAAAGCTGTTTTCAGCCTTATTGTCTCTTTTGTATTAACAAAGCCTCATTAAGACAGATAGCACAGGCCAACTTCTTTCTATGATCAACCAAAGATAAATATTCTGTGCCTTACCAGCTGAAAAGGAAATTCTTTATTTTTATCAGAGACTATAGTTGCTTAGCTTGAAACAAAAATCAATGGCTCCATTTTTATTTATTTATTTATTTTTTATTAAAGCAGAACAAAACTCTAATAGCTCTCCAGTTATTTCCCTCCTACATAAATCTGACTTAAACAGCAAATGCTAACTTTTGGCTAACAAACTATATATACATGGAAATATAAATTCTATATAAGCTATCAGGGATTTTAATGCGACTGTAAAATTAAATTTTCTTATTATAATCATTTCAGATAAGTCATAAAAAGCTTAAATCCCAAGCTTATACCCAAATATTTACCTAATATAATGTATTTTATCATCTCGTGCTGTGCTTCTCCCCAGACTTCATCCCATTTCATACTTTATAATAGACGCCTCATATCCTACATTCCATACCCCTTAGTTCATAGTAATCCCTTATGTTTTTAGTTTTTATATTTTTATACCAATCATTTGAGAATCATATATTGCATTGTCATGGCATTTAACTTTTGGGCCATCCCATAGCCATCCCATGGGCCATCCTATTTCTTTGAATAGATTGTAATACCTATAAGAATGGAAACCATGTTTTGCACTGAGAGGTGTTCTATGAGTGAGCAAATGGCAATAAAAAACAATGAACACATTTACAAGAGTTTATATATTGTGGTAGGGAGAGTCTTGGCTTCCCTCCCCCCACCCTCCACCAGTTCTGGTGTTTTTATTTTAGAAACTAAACACTGGAGAGCTACTGCTTCCTTGTTTTGTTACTTCTGTCCTCCATTTGAAAAAACATCCAGTCAAGATCAATCTTCATCCAGTCTGTGAGACCAAAAGAACCATTTTAGAGTCAAGATCAGCAATTGCAGCCCTGTTTCCATGTCTGCCCTGTTGCTGGACATAGTACATCACTTTCTCTCTCTTCTCCTATGCAGACTGCCAGTAGCCATCAATCTGTAGAATTCTTTCTTCTGCTTCCACCTACCAACTTATTGCTCTGCTGCCAGCAGGCTGGGGTTGTGCCTGAATCCAAACCACTGTATTTACCATTCATTCTACAGCTGCATTATTGGAGGAAGGGGAGTTTAGAAGGGCACTGACCCCGAAAATTCTCAATACTTCTCACTCATCATCAGGAAGGGGGAAGAAGGAAAGTTTTTTTCTCTGGGTATTTTTATTTGTTTGTTTGTTTTGGCTCCTGAAAAGGCTGGCAAAGAACAGTAATAGTGAAAGCAGTAAGAATATTTCTTGTATGACAAAACCCACTGAAATGTTGTGAAGTAATTAGCCTCCAACTAATAAAAAAAAAAAAAAAAAAAAAAAAGCTGAAAAAAAAAAAAGAATATTTCTTTAAAAACAATTTTTAAAATGCAAAACATTATGAAATTTAAAACACCACATTTTCGTTAATGTAGAAAGAATTGTCACTAGAGTTAGGCAGCCACCCCTAAACAGCATGGAAAAGGGAAATTGGTATAAAGGAAATAAAATACCACACAAAAATCCAAAACAAAACTGAAAACATTTCAAATTAAACCTGGAAGACTAGGAGATTCCAACAGCAGATTTCTGTCCTCTACTGAAACATTTCAAAATCCAAGCTTCAAAGGTGCCTAAATGTATCTTAAATAAAATTGTGTTTTGTTTTGCTTTTTAAGAAAAAAGAAAGATGGGCATCCAGGTTGCTTCCATGTCCTGGCAGTTATAAACAATGCTGTGATGAACATTGGGGTGCACGTGTCTCTTTCAGATCTGGTTTCCTCAGTGTGTATGCCCAGGAGTGGGAATGCTGGGTCGTATGGCAGTTCTATTTCCAGTTTTTTAAGGAATCTCCACACTGTTCTCCATAGTGGCTGTACTAGTTTGCATTCCCACCAACAGTGTAATAGGGTTCCATGGCTGATTCATGTCAATGTATGGCAAAAAACACTACAATATTGTAAAGTAATTAGCTTCCAACCAATAAAAATAAATGGAAAAAATAAAAAGAAAGAAAGAAAGCAGTACCTGGTTATAAATCCTGCAATATATTACATTAAAAAAAATCTTACTACAACAAAAACAAATTTTAAAAGAAATTAAACAAACAAACAAACAAAAAGAGTAGCAGCAAAGGTTACCTGTCTGAGCACCTACATTTTCTTAGGAGGGGATCGTGTCTCACCAGCCATATAGCCTATAAACCTTCTCAAAAAGAGTGAGTGAGCCAGGAGTGAGCATCAGATGGCCAAAGTATTGGAGCTTCAGCTTCAGCATCAGTCCTTCTAATGAATATTCAGGACTGATTTCCTTTAGGATTGACTGGTTTGATCTCCTTGTAGTCCAAGAGACTTTCAAGAGTATTCTTCAACACCAAGTTCAAAAGCATCAATTCTTTGGCGCTCAACTTTCGTTATGATGCATTTCTCATATCCATACATGACTACTGGAAAAACCATAGCTTTGATTAGATAGACCTTTGTCAGCAAAGTGATGTCTCTGCTTTTAAATATGCTAAGTTTGTCATAGCCTTTCTTCCAAGGAACAAGCATCTTTGAATTTTGTGACTTCAGTCACTATCCACAGGGATTTTGGAGCCCAAGAAAACCAAGTCTGTAACTCTTTCCATTTTTTTCCCCACTTGCCTTGAAGAGATCGGACTGGATGCCATGATTTTAGGTTTGTTGAATGTTGAGTTGTAAGCCAGCTTTTTTTTTTTTTTCCCATTTATTTTTATTAGTTGGAGGCTAATTACTTTACAATATTGTAGTGGGTTTTGCCATACATTGACATGAATCAGCCATGGATTTACATGTGTTCCCCATCCTGAACTGCCCTCCCACCTCCCTCTCCATCCCATCCCTCTGGGTCATCCCAGTGCACCAGCCCCGAGCACTTGTCTCATGTATCCTACCTGGACTGGCAATCTGTTTTCAAAAGGCTATTTAGTTACTCTTTGCTTCCTACCATTTGAAGTTATTGATATTTCTTCTAGAAACTTTCATTCCAGTTTGTGGGCCATCCAGCATGGCATTTCACACGATGTGCCCTACATATAAGTTAAATAGCAAGGTGACAATATACAGTCTTGACGTACTCCTTTCAGAATTTTGAATCAGTCTGTTGTTCCATGTCCAATTCTAACTGCTGCATCTTGATCTGCCTACAGATTTCTCAGGAGACAGGTAAGGAGGTCTGGTATTCCCATCTCTAAGAATTTTCCACAGCTTGTTCTGATCCACATACTCAAAAGCTTTAGCATAGTCAATGAAGCAGAAGTAGATATTTTCCTGGAAATCTCTTGATTTTTCTATGATCCAGCAGTTGTTGGCAATTTGGCATCTGGTTACTCTGCCTTTTCTAAATCCAGCTTGTACATTTGAAAGTTCTTGGTTGGCATGCTGTTTAAGCCTAGCTTGAATGATTTTGAGCATTACATTGGTAGCATGTGAAATGAGTGCAATTTTGCAGTAGTTTGAACATTCATTGGTATTGCCCTTTGGTATTGGAAAGGATACTGACCTTATGCAGCCCTGGAGCCATTGCTGTGTTTTTCAAATTTACTGGCAGATAGACTACAGCACTTTAACAGAATCATATTTTTAGGATTTGAAACAGCTCAACTGGAATTCCATCACTGCCCTTGGCTTTGTTTGGAGTAATGCTTCCTAAGGCCCACTTGACTGCACACTCCAGGATGTCTGCCTCTAGGTGAGTGACCACAGCATCTGGGTGATCTGGGTCATTAAGACCTTTTTTGTATAGTTCTTCTGTGTATTCTTTCCACCTCTTCTTAATTTCTTCTGATTCTTTTAGGTACTTGCCATTTCTGTCCTTTATGGTGCCCATACTTGCATCAATTGCTCCCTTGGTTTCTCTAACTTGCTTAAAGAGATCACTAGCCTTTCCCATCTGAATTAAATTCACCCATTTTCATCCATTTTAGTTCACTGATTCCTAAAAAAGTTCATGCTTGCAATCTCCTGTTTGGCCATCTCTTATTTGTCCAATTTATCTTGATTCATGGATTTAACATTCCAGGTTCCAATGTAATATTGTTCTTTACAGCATCAGACTTTACCTTCACCACCAGATACATCCAAAACTGTATGTTATTTCTGGTTTGGCTCAGCCTCTTTGTTCTTTCTGGAGCTATTTCTCCACTGTTTCCCAGTAGCATATTGGGCACCTACCCACCTGGGGGACTTATCTTTCAGTGTCATTTTTTTTTCCCTTTTCATACTGTTAATGGACTTATCAGGGCAAGAATGTTGAAGTGGTTTACCATTTTCTTCTCCTGTGGACCACGTTTTGTCAGAACTGTCCACCATGACCCATCCATCTTGGATAACCTTGCATGGCATGGCTCATATCCAGGGACATATAACAAGGGGGAAAAAAATCATGATCTAAAGATACTGAAATCATACAGAGTCCATTCTCTTATCACTGTGGAATTACATTAGAAATCAATATCAAAAGATATTTGAAAATAATCCACATATTTTCAAGTTTAGTATGACATTTACCAAGATAGATCTTTGACTTAGCCATTGAACACCTCAAGAAGGTTAAAAGACACAGAATTATTGTAGAGAAGAAAACATTTAAGTGAGAAATTAATATCAAGGACATTTTTTTAAATCCCATGGGTTTGGAAATTAAATGTCCACTTTTAAATGACAGATGTATCTAAGAAGCCATAATAAGGAAAGTAAGTTCTAATGAGATGGATGAGACTGGAGTCCATTATACAGAGTGAAGTAAGCCAGAAAGATAAAGACCAATACAGTATACTAACGCATATATATGGAATTTTAAAAGATGGTAATGACAACCTTATATGCAAAACAGAAAAAGAGACACAGATGTACAGAACAGACTTTTGAACTCTGTGGGAGAAGGCAAGGGTGGGATGTTCTGAGAGAATAGGATTGAAACAAGTATACTATCAAGGGTGAAACAGATCACCAGCCCAGGATGGTTGCATGAGACAAGTGCTCAGGGCTGGTGCACTGGGAAGACCCAGAGGGATGGGATGGAGAGGGAGGCGGGAGGGGGGATCGGGATGGGGAACACATGTAAATCCATGGCTGATTCATGTCAATGTATGGCAAAAACCACTACAATATTGTAAAGTAATTAGCCTCCAACTAATAAAAATAAATTAAAAAAAAGAAAGAAAGTAAAAAAAAAAGAAAAAGAAAATATCTGTAACAAAATAAAAATGAAAGAGAATTTGTCAGAATGTGTTGCATGCAGCTGAAGCTGCTTAATGCAACTAAATACAATGTGGAATCTTCAATAAGGTATGAAAACAAATAATGGACACTAGCATACAATTTTGTGAAATTTGAACAAAGTCTGTATTTTAGTTAATGATACTGTATCAAGTTATTTTCCTGTTTTGGGGCTGTTTTGCCTTTACAACATAGTGTCTGTCTATATTTTTATAGTTGGATTGGAAGTTTCAAGTCTCACTCAATTTTTTTTTAATTAGTAAAATAATAAACATTTTAGCTTTAGGCAATAATACTAGATGCCAGAATAAACGGGAAAATGTCAAAGTTTTGATTGAATATAAATTAGAAATCTAGCTGACTCATTTGAAAAGACTCTGATGCTGGGCAAGATTGAGGGCAGGAGGAGAAGGGGAAGACAGAGGATGAGATGGTTGGATGGCATCACCGACTCAATGGACGTGGGTTTGGGTGGACTCTGGGAGTTGGTGTTTGACAGCGAGGCCTGGCGTGCTGCAGTTCATGGGGTCACAAAGAGTCGAACAAGACTAAGCGACTGAACTGAACTGAAATTAGAAATCTAAGATTCTATACATACTTAGTCAAACAAGTAGAACAAAAATGTTATAATTTTTAGCCAAGCAAAACTTCATAAGCTTTCTAAAATATATGTTTTATTATATTACTATATATATATATATATATATATATATATATATATATATGTATGTATGTATTAAAAAACTTTTCAACTACACTTGATAAAGCCTTGAAAAAGAACAACAAAAAAAGAGATGAAACTGGAAAACAAAAAATAAATGAATTGAGAGAAGTGAATATGAAGTATAAAAAATGAAACAAGCTAGATTAAAAAAAAATCATGTAGTCCAGTTGTTTTTCAACTTAGTTGCTCAATAGAATCACATCTGGAACTCTGAGGAAAAAAACATTACCTTGGGCTTTTGCATTTTTCAAAAATCTCCAAGATAATTCTAATGTGCATCTGGATTTTAAAAAGTGATTGCAAGTTTTCTTTTTTTTTAAGTTTAATATTTTTAAGTTATGAAAGTATGATAACACAATTACAGGAGACTTGGAAAATATAGAACAAGCTTACATATTGTTCTACTATATGTAAAATATATAATATATGTAAAAATATATTACAATCATTTCTTTCGAGTAGATAATTGTTTTAGTTGGAGTTTCAGTATAAAACTCACAAGAATTAATAGAATGACTATATAGAGAAGCAGAAGGATCCAGTAGACCTGAAAAGTACTATGAACCAATTCAGCATAAAAAGATTTATATGATTTTCACACAACACTAGGATATAAATTCTATTCAAGTTCCCATAGACTATAAATTAGGAGAAATTGGATAATATCCAGCGACATAATACAGGATGCAAACATGTCATGGTCTAAAAGTATTGAAATCATACAGAATCTGTTCTCTTAACACTGTGCAATTGTTAGAAATTAATATCAAATGATATTTGAAAACACCCACATTTTTTCAAATGTAGGGGGCTATTGCAGAGAGGAATGCATTTAAATGAGAAATTGGTGTACAAATGAGAAATTAATTTTGAAGATACTTTAAACAAATCCATCTCATTAGAACTGATTCAAGTGAATTCATTTTAATGGCTGAGTAATATTCCATGCTGTATATGTACCACAGGTTCATTATCCATTCGTCTGCTGATGGGCATCTATAAAATAAATGGAAAAAAAAAATCCCATATATTTGGAAATAAATGTCCACTTTTAACTGATGGCTATATATAAGTCATAGCAAGGAAAATAAGAAAATATTTGTAATAGAATAAAAATGAAAAAATAATTTACCAGAATTTGTTGTATGCAGCTAAAGCTGCTCAGTGCAATCAAACAAAATGTAGAGACTTGAGTAAGGTAAGAAAAATTTTTAAATGGACACTAGCAAAAAATTTTGTGAAATTTGAACAAAATCTGTACTTTAGTTGATAATACTGTATCATTTGTCAATTTCCTGTTTGTTTGGTTTTTTACAACATATTTCTCTATATTCTCAGAGTTGAATTAGAAGTTTCAAGCCTCATTCAGTTTTTTTTCAAATGACTAAAAACAAATTTTCTAGACTTTTAGCAGTAATACTAGATGACAAAATATATGAAAATAAATCTAAGATTTTACTAAATATAAATAGAAACCTAGCATTATATTCATACTATGTCAAACAAGTGGAATCAAAGTGTCATAATTTTTTGAACTAGGCAAAAATTCATAAACATTCTAAAATGTATATATATATGTGTATTATGTATACAAAAGCTTTTATACTGTGCTTGAGAAACAGTAGCAAAAACAAGAGACAGATAATTGGAAAACATAAACTAAATGAAATGGGAGTGCTGAATATGAAGTAGAAAAAGTGAAATAAACCAGATCATCATAGAGTCCAGTTGTTTTTAAACATGGCTGTTCATTAGAAAGACATCTGGAGCTTTGGAGAAAAATAGCAACACCTGGGCATTTGTATTTTTAAAAAAATTCCAAGAAAATTATACTATGTTTCTATATTTTACAAGTTTTTCTATTAAATAGTAATTTTAGTGATGCAACATTACATTATTTTCTGTCGACCAATCATGTTATAGTGGTATTAAGTGAATAATAGCTACATAATTACAATAGTATTGATTCAAGCCAGGCTTCAGGATTACATGAACCAAGAACTTCCAGATGTACAAGCTGGACTTAGAAAAGGCAGAGGAAGCAGAGATCAAATTGCCAACATCCACTGGATCATAGAAAAAGCAAGGGAAATTAAAAAAAAAAAATATCCTTTGCTTCATTGACTATACTAAAGCCTCTGACTGTGTGGATCACAGCAAACTGTGGAAAATTCTTAAAGAGATGGGAATATCACACCCCTTTAGCTGTCTCCTGAGAAACCTGTTTGCAAAACAAGAAGCAACAGTTAGCAACAGACATGGAAAAATGGATTGGTTCAAAATTGGGAAAGAAGTACATCAAGGCTGTATATTGTCACCCTGCTTATTTAACTTATATGCAGAGTACAACATGAGAATTTCCAGGCTGGATGACTCCCAGCTGAAATCAAGATTGCCAGGAGAAATATCAATAACCTTAGATATGCAGATCACGCCACCCTAATGGTAGAAAGTGAAGAGGAACTAAAGAACTTCTTGATGAAGGTGAAAGAGGACAGTGAAAAAGTTGGCTTAAAACTCAACATTTTAAAAACAAAGATCATGGTATTTGGTCTTATCACTTCATGGCAAGAAAACGGGGAAAAAAAGGAAACAGTGACAGATTTTATTTTGTTGAGCTCCAAAATCACTGTGGACCATGACTGCAGCCACAAAATTCAAAGATGCTTGCTCCTTGGAAGAAAAGCCATGACAAACCTAGACAGTGTATTGAAAAACAGAGACATCACTTTCCCAACAAATGTCCTTATAGTCAAAGCTATGGTTTTTCCAGTAATCATGCACGGATGTGAGAATTGAACCATAAAGAAAGCTGAGTGCTGAAGAATTGATGTTTTTGAATTGTGGTGCTGGAGAAGACTTGAGAGTCCCTTGGACTCAAACTAGTCAATCCTAAGGGAAATCTTCCCTGAATATTCATTAGAAGGACGATGCTGAAGCTCCAATACTTTGGTCACTTGATGGGAAGAGCCAGCCTTTTTGAAAAGACCCTGATGCTGGGAAAGATTGAGGACAAGAGGAGAAGAGGGGGACAGAGGATGAGATTTGTGGCTTAACAATAACAATTACAATAGTAACATATGTTTATCAATTTCACAATCAATAGCCAGACCAAAAATAAATAAATAAATAAAAGATTATTACAACTGCAAGTCATAATGGAAACAAGATTAACCTAACAATATGAAATAATTGCATGCAATTTAGGGGGTTAAGCAGAGTGGTAACTGGAAGTGTACACATGCACATGTTACCACTATCTATGTCCTTTTGTTGGTGCATTTAATCCATTCTCAGTTAAGGTAATTATTGATATGTATGATCTTATTACCATTTTCTTAATTGTTTTGGGTTTATTTTGTGTAGGTCTTTTCCTTCTCTTGTGTTTCTTACCTGGAGAAGTACCTTAGTATTTGTTGTAAAGCTGATTTAGTGGTGCTAAATTCTCTTAACTTTTGTTTGGAAAGCTATTGGTTTCTCCATCAAATCTGAATGAGAGTCTTGCTGGGTAGAGTATTCTTGGTTGTAGGTTCTTCCCTTTCATCACTTTAAATATATCATGCCATTCCCTTCGGTTTGTAGAATTTCTGTTGAGAAATCAGTTAATAATGTTACGGTGGTTCACTTGTATGTTATTTGCTGTTTTTCCATTGTGTCAGTTCAATTACTATGTCTCAGTTTGTTTCCTCCTCGGATTTATCCTGCCCAAGACTCTCTGCACTTCCTGGACTTGGTTGACTATTTCCTTTCCAACATTAGGAAAGTTTTCAGCTATTGTTTCTTCAAATAGTTTCTCTGGTGCTTTCTTCTCTTTCTGGAACCCCTATAATGCTAATGTTGGTGCATTCCATGTTGTTCCTAAGGTCTCTTCGGCTGTCTTTTTTTTTTTTTTTTTTTCCATTCATTTTTCTATATTCCAGCAGTGCAGCAGTGATTTTCACCATTCTGTCCTCCAGGTCATGTATCCATTCTTCTGCCTTAGTTATTCTGCTATTGATTCCCTCCAGTGTTCGGTTCTTCTCTGTTCTTTAGTTCTTCTAAGTGTGTGGTAAAGATTTCTTTCACCTTCTCAATCTTTACCTCCATTTTTTCCCCCATGTTCCTGGATCATCTTTACTATCATTATTATCTGAAGTATTCTTTTCTGGACTGTTGCATATCTCCACTTCACTTGGTTGTTTTGGGGGGTTTCATCTTATCCCTTCACCTGGGACAAAACACTCTGCTTTTTCATCCTCATTAACTTTCTGAGATGTGATTTTTGGTTAAACTACTGTGGGATTGTGCTTCTTCTTACTTCATCTGTCTGCTCTCTGGGAGATGAGACTAAGAGGCTTGTATAACCTTCCTTATGGAAGGGGCTGGTGATGTGAGAAACTGGGTTTTGGAAACCTATATGCAGGTGAGGAAGCAACAGTTAGAGCTGGACATGGAACAACAGACTGGTTCCAAATAGGAAAAGGAGTATGTCAAGGCTGTATATTATCACCTTGCTTGTTTAACTTATATGCAGAGTACATCATGAGAAACGCTGGGCTGGAAGAAGCACAAGCTGGAATCAAGATTGCCGGGAGAAATATCAATAACTTCAGATATGCAGATGACACCACCCTTATGGCAGAAAGTGAAGAGGAACTAAAAAGCCTCTTGATGAAAGTGAAGGAGGAGAGTGAAAAAGTTGGCTTAAAGCTCAACATTCAGAAAACTAAGATCATGGCATCTGGTCCCATCACTTCATGACAAATAGATGGGGGAACAGTGGAAACAGTGGCAAATTTTATTTTGGGGGGCTCCAAAATCACTGCAGATGGTGATTGCAGCCATGAAATTAAAAGACGCTTACTCCTTGGAAGAAAAGTTGTGACAAACCTAGACAACACATTAAAAAGCAGAGACATTACTTTGCCAACCAAGTTCCATCTAGTCAAGGCTATGGTTTTTCCACTGGTCATGTATGGATGTGAGAGTTGGACTGAAGACAGCTGAGTGCCGAAAAATTGATGCTTTTGAACTGTGGTGTTGGAGAAGACTCTTGAGAGTCCCTTGGACTGCAAGGAGATCCAACCAGTCCATCCTGAAGATCAGTCCTGGCTGTTCATTGGCAGGACTGATGTTGAAGCTGAAACTCCAATCCTTTGGCCACCTCATGTGAAGAGTTGACTCACTGGAAAAGACCCTGATGCTGGAAGGGATTGGGGGCAGGAGGAGAAGGGGACAACGGAGGATGAGATGACTGGATGGCCTCACTGACTACATGGACATGAGTTTGAGTAAACTCCGGGAGTTTGTGATGGACAGGGAGGCCTGGCGGGCTGTGATTCATGGGGTCGCAAAGAGTCGGACACGACTGAGCAACTGAACTGACTGACTGACTGCCCTGGTGGGCAGTGTGCATTAAAACTTTAATCCAATTTTCCACTGATGGGTGGGGTTGGGCTCCCACCCTGTTTGTTGTTTGGCCTGAGGTAACCCAAAGCTGGGACCTTCAGGCACTATGGTGCCAAGGGGACTTCTCTCCCCTCCCAAGCAGCTCAGATGGTAAGGAATCTGCCTGTAACGTGGGAGACCCAGGTTTGATCCCTGGGTCAGGAAGATTGCCTGGAGGAGGGCATGGCAGCCCACTCCTGTGTTCTTGCCTGGAGAATCCCCATGGACAGAGGAGCCTGGCGGGCTACAGTCCATGGGGTCGCCAAGAGTTGGACACGACTGGGGGCCTAAGCACAGGAGGACTTACCCCAAGGAACTCCTCCCAGGGCTTCGGCTGCCAACGCCCCATTTCTGAGGTGAGCCACTGCCAAAACACTTCCACAGAAGAGCCGCTAACGCCTGCATGTGGGTCTGGTCCAGTCTCCTCTGGGGTCACTTCTCCTTTCCCATGGGTCTTCATGTGCACAAGATTTTGTTTGTGCCCACCAAGATTGGGGTCTCTGTTTCCTCCAGTCCATTGCAAGTCCTGTAATCAAGTCATACTAGTCTTCAATGTCAGATTCCCTGAGAATTCCCAGTCCATTTTTCAAATCCCCAGTAAGAGAAACTTGATATCAGGCTCAGAACCTTCACAACAGTGGGAGGACATCTGATACTTTTTTTTTTTTTCTTTTCTTTTTTTTTTTTAATTAGTTGGAGGCTAATTGCTTCACAACATTTCAGTGGGTTTTGTCATACATTGATATGAATCAGCCATAGATTTACACGTATTCATTGCTCTTAGTCTATGTGTCATCCACCAGTGAATATGGGATTTGATTTTATCATTATTGCATACCTACTATCATCTCATTGACTCATTTCAAAGACTACTTCTTTGCCTTTGGATGTGGGGTATCCTTCTTGGGTGGATTTCACCATCCTCCTGTCAACAGCTCTTTGTGATTTTGGTGCTCTCACAGGAGGAGATGAACACACCTTCTCTAGTCCACCATCTTGAACCAGAAACCTCTATAGGTTTTTCTATTAAATGCTAGTTTTAGTGATATAGAACTCTATTCTTTTCTATTGACCAATTATGATATAATGGTATTAAAATGAATAATACTTATATAAGCACATACATTCAATACAATATTATTGTACATACATACATACAATAGTAAAAGATGTTTGCCAGTTTTCACAATTAATAGAAAATATAAGATAATTAAAATTCCAAACCATAATGGAAACATGATTAACCTAATAATATAAAGTAATTGTATACAGTTTAGGGGGTTATTTAGAGTGATGTGTGCATATATGGGCATGTTTTCATCCACCCAACCAGTCTATGTCTTTTGTTTGGTGCATTTAATCAATTACAAATAAAGTATTTATCAATATGTATGATCCTATTACCGTTTTCTTAATGGTTTTTGATTCATTTTTGTAAGTTATTCCTTCTTGTGTTTCCTGCCTAGAGAATTGCCTTTAGCATTTGTTGTAAAGTTGGTTTTGTGGTACTGAATTCCCTTAACTTTTGCTTCTCTTCAAAGCTTTTGATTTTTCTGTCAAATCTGAATGAGAGTTTTGCTGGTTAGAGTATTCTTGATTTATGTTCTTCCCTTTCATCACTTTAAATATAATGTGCCATTCCCTTTTGGCTTGTAGAGTTTCTGTTGAAAAATCAGTTGATAACCTTATGCCAGTTCCCTTGTATGATGTCTTTTTTCCCTTGTTGCTTTTAATATTTTATCTTTGTCTTATTTTTTGTCAGTTTGATTACTAAGTGCATTGGTGTGTTCCTCCTTTCATCTATCTTCCCTGTGACTCTCTGAATTTTGTACACTTGGTTGACTATTTCTTTCCCCGTGCTATAGAAGCTTTCAGCTATTAGAATATTTTCTTGAGTCCTTTCTCTCTTCTCTTTTTGGGTCTCCTATATTGTGAATCTTGGTGCATTTACTGTTGTCCCAGAGGTCTCTTATGCTGTCTTCATTTTTTTTTCTATATTCTATTTTGCAGCAGTGATTTTCATCATCCTGTCTTCCAAGTCACTTATTCATTCTGTTCTTCTGCCTCAGTTATTCTGCTAGTGATTCATTTCAATTAAGTGTTCATCTCTGTTTGTTTGTTCTTTAGTTATTCTGTGTCTTTCATAGACATTTATTATATGATCACCATGCTTTTCCCAAGATCCTGGATCATCTTCTCTATCATTATTCTCATTTTTTTTTTTTTCTGGAAGGTTGCCTATCTCTAGTTAATTTAGTTGTTTTTCTGTCATTGTTGTTGTTGTTTTCTTGTAGTTTCATCTGGAAGATAGATCTCTGCTTTTTCATTTTGATTCACTATCTTTGGTTGTGATTTTTGCTCTGGAGGCTGAGAGATTATAGTTTTAATTAAATAGTTTAATTATTTACAACAACTCCATGTATTAAGTACTCTATTAGGCCCACTTCACAATGAGGTGATTGAGATCAAGGAATGTTTATCAACTTGCCTGCTGTTTCACAGATATTAAAATCCATGGTCCTCATCCACTATACAATATTGCCTCTTTCATCTAGCCAATATTTCCCATTTTATACATATTTATTGTGCATATAACAGTTTATTTATATTCGTATCTTGATAGCCAAAAAGATAACCAAAAACAGAACCTGAGTAAGAGTAAAGGCCACTTTAGAGTGAACTTAAAACTTATAATCAATTATTAAATCATTATAATACAAATGGTCTTGTTTCATCAATGACTAATTATAGAGTCAAAGATGCTGCCAGGAACCAAGGTTTGCATGCACGAGGTCTTCCCAGCTTGACTGCCAGAAATTAGTCTATTCAAATTGTTCCCAAGTTTCTGTAGGTTCAAGAACAATCTTCTGATGTCTGCATGTTTTTCTGCTTCCTATTGTCATTATGAACCTCATAAAATTACTTTAAACTTGACACAACTATCCTTCAGTTATCACTTCTCTGCCATCAATTCCTTAATCCATTCCATAGGCCTAGAATTACTAGAGCATTCTATTAATCTGACAACACTTGGTAAAATCTTGCTAAGGAAAGAAGTCACAGTATAAAGAAGTATTCATGTTAATTAAAATGACAGTAGTATTTGGACTTTACCAGGCTGGAATATTTCTATCCAGTAGTCTATTTCATGCAAACTCAGCTTACACCTACCTGAAAGAATTGGGATCCATCATGCACTGTAACCCGGGCCCAATTTACATAACGTCTCAGAAAGAAGACAATGCTTCTTCTTTACCCTTGTGCAAGGCCCACCTTCCACTTTCAAATGTCCTTTAATAGAATCAGTTCCTTCTGCTGCTGATGAACAGTTCAAAAAAAAAAAAAAAAACACTTCTATGGATTACTGCATCAGTGTAGAATCTTCATTAGGACATAATGAACTATTCTCTTGGATCCAGTATATTATAATTTAGTCAGCTGTGTAATATATAATATCATTTTTCAATTCAACTATTTTTTCTGACTCTTCTCCCAAGACTTTCTGTAAGCTGAAGGGAATGGGTTGGATGAACAGAGACGTCAACCCTTTCCTGATCAAGCAAATAAAAAATTTATTGCTCAGGCACAGACAAGAAAGAGATGGAAAACTCAAAAAAGATAATTAAAGAATATTTAATAAAGACTATTTATAATGTTGAGCAGTACTAAGGGAGGACAAGAAGGAATGGTAAATCTAATAATAGCAAGGTAGCAGTTTTAAGTGGAGATTGCTATTATGGACCAAGTGAGAACCATAGATAGGAGATGCTCACCCAGCAGAGGATAGAAACTCAGCCATGGCTGCAGAATCACCCATCAACAAGGGAGAGAACTGAAGGAATAAAGACTCCAAGTTATGCTTTTCTCCCTCCTTCTTATCTCTTCCTAGTACATTACCTGACTGAACCAACCAGAAGTAAAGTGATAAAGGATCTAGTTGACAAGGTGTAAGGAGCCCAGATAACTATGGTTGTTATTATTGTGTTTCTTATTATCATGTTCTTTATCAGATTTCACAAAGGGACCTTAGATCTAACACCATATTCTTGGAAAAGTACAAAAAGAGAGAGTCTAATTGAAGTGGATGTGGTAGTTAAAAAAGAAAATTTAATCTAAGACACATTGAAATTGGGAATGGATTTGAGTTCAAATCATCCTGGAAATCTCATGAGTCTTAAACTATAGTAAGAAAATTAGGTGTCTTGAGAAAAAGATTTTACTTGAATTAAGTAAATAATATGCATTTGTCTGAAACAATGAACAATTAAAATATTCAGAAAAAACTAATAAAAGGGGGACATTTTTACTCAATATTCAAACAGCAATGTGATATTTTTGTGAAAATTGATAGATTAATGGGCTAAAACAGTATACAAAGCAAGAGAAACATCATATTATTTAATATCTAACACATTATTTAGGAAATAAGCAACTTATCACTTAATCTTATAACTTATTCTAAAAGATTTTGAAATAAAGATTTCAAAGTAAACAATAATAAAATACAGAGAAAAATGCAAGTGACCATTTAACATGCTTATTCTTAATAATTCACTTTAACTCAGGGTACTTGCGAAATAGGGCTGAGTTTCAAAAATTGCTTCTTGCTATTTCAATTTTGCTTTTGGCTCATAACATTAGAAATAAGCAACCTGTATGAGCTATGACCAAAGAGGGGAAAGGTATAAAATATACTAAGACATCCAAAACATTAGATTCCTTTTATCTGAGCCTTTCAAGAAAACTAAATCATTTGTAGTTGAGTTTTCAGAAACATTTCAACCATCAAATTTTCCTCCAAATGAAGTGACCAAATATAGACCTTGACAAAGTCAAGTTCCTTTGGATATATGACTTACTGCCATCATTTGACTGAAAAAAAAAATTTTTTTCTTACTTTTTCCAGTGAAGCTTTCTTAAACTCCTTAAAACTTCAGTTTGAAATGAATATTACATATTCATTTGAAATGAATTTCTTATTGATATAAAACAAACAAAAAAACTGAACCACTATGTTCAAGGTTCTGAATCAGTTACCAATGTTATGAAAACAAATAATAGCTAAACATCTAAAAATTCTTTCCACAAATGATCTTAAGATCCTGGGAGAGTTTTTAATCTCTGAGACCTTTTCCAGATAACCACTGACATCTACTTGGGTATCTGGAGTAATAGAGTGAACATAGCTTCCAAACAATCCTTTTTTTCAGTTCAGCTTTAGAAACAGTCCCATGGCACCTTAAATAGATAACAAAAACCTACTGAGTTCTCACAGCTATACACTTATAAGCCCCCTTTCCACAGCAAAGCCCTCTAAAACTTCTCTTGTGTAAAGTTTTCTAACCTTACTAAAATGATCTCTTAGTGTTTATCAATATTTTACATCTATCAGGCAACAATACCTTAACACTGTGCCCACACTATACTTTCAATGCACCAGTAAAGGTAATTTTCATCATGATATAGGAAATTTTATTTAATCTACAAATGTTTAGGCATGATCTTGGCCTACCTTCTCAACTCATAAAACTTAATAGTTTATAATAGTAATCATAAGCTATTACTTTTCAATTCTGTGTATATGTTGTCTTTACCTATTAGGCAAGTTCTCATTTATTTAATCTACATGGTTTTCTATGTTCTGGCATTTTACATACTTACTCTTCACATAGAGCTAAATTGGTATTATATATATATATATTTTTAAATATATCTTTTTTGACTTTTCAAAAGCATAAAATCTATATCTCATCAGAAAAATATGGTGAAACAAATTATGACTAGTCAACAAAATACACAGGAAAATTAGAGGTACTGAAGACTTGAAATTCATTTTTTAGTAATATTTAATCTCAAAACTTTCTTTCTCTTTTGTACTGTGGAGTCTTTCTTTTAAATTTTCTTAAGTTGAAATTTTACCCATCATTTCAATGGTGAAATGTGTCTATAGGAGAAAATGTTCCAATTATACTAAACATTTTTCAAATGATTTCATGACCATATCATTATCTGATTCCATCAAAAAGTTGTTTCACGAATGTACTAATCTTGTGGCTACAAAGCTTACCATCAGATTCCATTTGGTAATAGGAATTATTACTTCCTTGTGAACAACCAATTAGTTTCTTCTACAATGTCTGTAGATTGAATAAAAATTCCTTAGCCTACTCTGGGATCTCCCATAACCTGAATACAATTTCTCAGTATATCTCTTCATAACTTAGCTTACACACCTGTAGAGAAGAAGAAGAGGAAGGGAGAAGGAACAAGAGTAAAACATGAAAACTAAAAATACTACTCTATGATAATATCCAAACCCACCATGCACATTCTCACTCTTGTATTTTATTTTATTTTATTTTATTTTTAATCTGACTAGTCATCCTCATTCTTCATCATTTAAAACCACTACCTTTCTTCAGAGTTTGGATCAAAATGTTTCTTCTTCATGAAAATTCTCAAAAACATCAAATTGATCAAATGATATTTATGCCTGGGAATATAAAGGAGGAAAGATGTAACCTTAATTCTGGTATAACTTAGTGTTCGTTTTCATGTGTATTTGTCTTATTTTAGATGGAAAATTTTCTGAGGGGCAAAACAGCTCGTACTGTTTTTTAAACCTTATAAAGCACAGAATATAGTTGCTTAATACACACATGAAGGTGAAAGTGAAAGTCACTCAGTCATGTCTGACTCCGTTGAAGCTGAAACTCCAATTCTTTGGCCACCTAATGAGAAGAACTGACTCATTTGAAAAGACCTTGATGCTGGGGTAAGATCGAAGGTGGGAGGAAAAGGGGACAATAGAGGATGAGATGGTTGAATGACATCAGCAATTCAATGGACATGAGTTTGAACAAACTCTGGGAGTTGGTAATGGACAGGGAGGCCTGGTGTGCTGCAGTCCATGGTGTTGCAAAGAGTAGAACACAAGTGAGCAACTGAACTGAACTGAACTGAACTATAAAGTCCATGGAAATCCCCAGGCCAGAATACTAGGGTGGGTAGCCTATTCCTTCCCCAGGGGATCTCCCCAAGCCTGGAATTGAAGCCTGGTCTCCTGCATTGCAGGTGGATTCCTTCCCAACTGAGCGATGAGGGAAGCCACTACATACATAAACCATAACAATAAATAAAATTCCCCAAATCTGTATTAAAATAGGGGTCAGCAAAGTCTTCTGACAAAGGCCAGAGAGTAAATATCTACAACTTTGAAGAACCAGATGGTCTCTGTAAAAATCTGCTGTGGAATGTGAAAGCAACAATAAATAATTCATAAGTTAATGGGCATAATTATAATACAGTAAGACTTTCCAGATAATCATGATGGTGTTATCACTCAACTAGAGTCAGACATCCTGGAATGTGAGGTCAAGTAGGCCTTAGGAAGCATCACTATGAACAAAGGTAGTGGAGGTGATGGAATCCCAGCTGAACTATTTCAAATCCTAAAAGATGATGCTATGAAAGTGCTGCACTCAATATGCCAGCAAATTTGGAAAACTCAGCAGTGGCCACAGGACTGGAAAAGATCAGTTTATATTCCAATACTTATGAAAGACAATGCCAAAGAATGTTCAAACTATCGCACAATTGCACTCATTTCACACACTAGTAAAGTAATGCTCAAAATTCTCCAAGCCAGGCTTAAAGAATACATGAACTGTGAACTTCCAGATGTACAAACTGGTTTTAGAAAAGGCAGAGGAACCAGAGATCAAATTGCCAACAACTGCTGGATCATCAAAAAAGCAAGAGAGTTCCAGAAAAACATCTATTTCTGCTTTATTGACTAGGCCAAAGCCTTTGACTCTGTGGACACAATAAACTGTGGAAAATTCTGAAAGATATGGGAATACCAGACCACCAGACCTGCCTCTTGAGAAACCTATATGCAGGTCAGGAAGCAACAGTTAGAACTGGACATGGAATAGACTGGTTCCAAATAGGGAAAGGAGTACGTCAAGGCTATATATTGTCATCCTGCTTATTTAACTTATATGCAGAGTACATCATGAGAAATGCTGGGCTGGATGAAGCACAAACTGGAATAAAGATTGCCAGGAGAAGTATCAGTAACCTCAGATATGCAGATGACACCACTCTTACAGCAGAAAGTGAAGAAGAACTAAAGAGCCTCTTGATGAAAGTGAAAAAGGAGAGTGAAAAAGTTAGCTTAAAGCTCAACATTCAGAAAACTAAGATCATGGCATCTGGTTCCATCACTTCGTAATAAATAGATGGGGAAACAGTTTAAACAGTGGCTGACTTTATTTTTTTGGGCTCCAAAGTCACTGCAGATGGTGACTGCAGCCATGAAATTAAAAGACACTTGCTCCTTGGAAGGAAAGTTATGACCAATCTAGATAGCATATTAAAAAGCAGAGACATTACTTGGTCAACAAAGGTTCATCTAGTCAAGGCTATGGTTTTTCCAGTGGTCATGTATGGATGTGAGAGTTGTACTATAAAGTGGTGTTGGAGAAGACTCTCGAGAGTCCCTTGGACAGCAAGGAGATCCAACCAGTCCATCCTAGAGGAGATCAGTCCTGGGTGTTCATTCGAAGGACTGATGTTGAAGCTGAAACTCCAATACTTTGGCCACCTGGTGCGAAGAGCTGACTCATTTGAAAAGATCCTGAAGCTGGGAAGGATTGAGGGCAGTCGGAGAAGGGGACAATGGAGGATGGGATGGTTGGATGGCATCACTGACACAATGGACATGGGTTTGGGTGGACTCCAGGAATTGGTAATGGACAGGGAGCCCTGGTGTACTGCGTTTCATGGGGTCGCAAAGAGTCAGAAATGACTGAGCAACTAAACTGACTGACTGAACTGACTGAGCATGGAAGAATTGATGCTTTTGAACTGTGGTGTTGGAGAAGACTCTTGAGAGTCCCTTGGACTGCAAGGAGATCCAACCAGTCCATCCTAAATGAAATCAGTCCTGGGTGTTCATTGGAAGGTGTGATGTTGAAGCTGAAACTTCAATACTTTGGCCACCTGATGCAAAGAGCTGACTCACTGGAAAAGACCCTGATGCTTGGAAAGATTGAAGGCAGGAGGAGAAAGGGACGACAGAGGATGAGATAATCGGATGGCATCACTGACTCAATGGACATGAGTTTGGGTAAACTCCAGGAGTTGGTGATGGACAGGGAGGCCTGGCATGCTGCCATCCATGGGGTCACTACAAGTCAGACATGACTGAGTGACTTGGACTGAACTGAACTGAAAAGAGGTAACTGACCCAATCTGGCCCTCCAGTTGTAGTTTGCTGATCTATTTTCCACAAGATTCTTCTTGATTTAAGTGGAATTTCCCTGAAGCAGAGACTGAGACAAGAATCTGGACTCATGAATAAAACCTAAAATTGAGGAATAAAGTAGGATAGGGAAAATGAATGTGACCTCGGGAAAGTCTAGCCTTACCTCATTTTGTGTGGAGAAGAGTGCCTCTGGAGCAGAATCCTGCAAAGTTTTTTGTTTGTTTGTTTGTTTGTTTGTTTTTTCCTCTTAGGCAGAGGAATAGGTTTTTGTACAGGTTATCTACCAGCATTTGTGTGATCTTGTCCCTGGCCACCCTGGCCTTCATCTCCACCTTGCTCAGTCCAGCCCCACCACTGTGGTTTGATGAGGCAACTGTGTTCCTGAGAGGTTGCACTTACACTTGCTGGTCCCTCTGTGGGAGCCAATCTTCCCCAAACACCAGATAATTAAATGTTCCCATCATCCAGTGCTCAAAGCTCATACTACTCAAAGTACATCTAAATACTCTCCCTTGTTGACCATAGCCTACTTTATTTCTCTTCATAGTACATTTCTTTACTTGATTTAGTACATATTTATTTACTGTTTCATTCCCACTAAAATATAAACACCACAAGAGCAGAAAGTTTGACTGTACTTTGTTGCTGCATCCTGAATGTAGAAGATGCTTAGGCTTATCCTAATTGCTCAAAGAACATTTGCAAAAATTAAATAAACTTAAAACTGTGCATAGAGTTTCATCAAGAAAAAAATAATCTTGAGCATTTATCCTCAGAAAATGATTTTTTTTTAAAGTACATGTGTAAATACATATATTGATATTGGCATTGTATATCATGGCTTGTGTATGCTCAGTCATGTCTGGCTCTTTGTCACCCCATGGTTTGTAGCCTGTCAGGCTTTTCTGTCCATGGACTTTTACAGGCAAGAATACTAGAGTGGGTTGCTGTTTCCTTCTCCAGGGATCTTCCTGACCCAGGGATCGAACCTGAGTCTGTTATACCTGCTGCATTGTCAGGTGAATTCGTTATCACTTGTGCCACCACTGTATGTCATATATCCTATTTTATACTTTAAGTTTACTCATTGGTACCTCCAGTGATGAAATAATCACTAACTAAACAAATTATTTATTGAAACTGAAAGCTGACTCTCCAAAATGTACTTTAGAGTAGAAAGTTCAGTTCAGCCTCTCTGTTGTGCCCGACTCTTTGCAGCCCCACGGACAGCAGCACACCAGGCCTCCCTGTCCATCACCAACTCCCAGAGCTTACTAAAACTCATGTCCATCGAGTCGGTGATGCCATCCGACCATCTCATCCTCTGTCATCCCCTTCTCCTCCCGCCTTCAATCTTTCCCAGCATCAGGGTCTTTTCCAACAAGTCAGTTCTTTGCATCAGGTGGCCAAAGTACTGGGGTTTCAGCTTCAGCATCAGTCCTTCCAACCAATATTCACAACTTATTTCCTTTAGGATGGACTGGCTGAAACTCCTTGCAGTCCAAGGGACTCTCAAGAGTCTTCTCCAACATCACAGTTCAAAAGCATCAATTCTTCAGCACTCAGCTTTCTTTACAGTCCAACTCTCACATGACTATTGGAAAAACCATACCTTTGACTAGATGGACCTTTGTCAGCAAAGTAATCTCTCTGCTTTTTTAATGTGTTGTCTCGGTTTGTCATAGTTTTTCTTCCAAGGAGCAAACGCCGTTTAATTTCATGGCTGCAGCCACCATCTGCAGTGATTTTGGAGCCCCAGAAAATAGTCTGTCACTGTTTCCTTATCTATTTTCCAGGAAGAGATGGGACCAGACACCATGATCTTGGTTTTCTGAATGTTGAGCTTTAAGCCAACTTTTTCACTGTACTCTTTCACTTTCATCAAAAGGCTCTTTAGTTCTTCTTCACTTTCTTCCGTAAGGGTGGTGTCATCTGCATATCTGAGGTTATTGATATTTCTCCCGGCAATCTTGATTCCAGCTTGTGCTTCTTCCAGCCCAGCATTTCTCATGATGTACTCTGCATATAAGTTAAATAAGCAGGGTGACAATATATAGCCTTGACGTACTCCTTTCCTGAGGAGTAGAAAAGACACATGAAAATGGAGCATTTCTAATACTTCCATATAATTTTCACACACACATATAGGCACACACACACATGAAGAGAGGAATGTCTGAAAATTTGTTTAGCAAAATAGCTATTAACTCTGTGTGATTCATTTTGCATTAGTTTTACTTTTTCTATATTTGTTTTTCTTTCTGATTTGATCTTATTCATGACTATATATATATAATATATATGCCACAAACTAAAAATATAAATTCATTTTGTTTATTTAACTTGTACTTTTTCTATGAAGCCTATTGCACTTTAAATCAGTTTCAAGCAATTTAACAATTGACTGCTTTTTCATTGTCACTTATGCCTTTTTGATGTTTTGTGTAAAATAAAGCCAAGCTATTTAATGTCATCTAATTTGCATAAAATTGGACTTTCTCTGGGATTAAATAGTGAAAACTTGGATATTCATTAGAGCAATAAATAAAACCAACCATGAAAATTTATTAACTATCACCTTTTTATTGAAGAAGACTCATCATTCATGTTAGCCTTTACAAAGTGCCCGACAAAAGAGCATAGTGATGCGATGGCTTTGTAGAAATATTTTTAAAATCATATATGTGACAAGCATCTTCAATAGATATTAGCTATATTTTTAGCTTTTTATCTCTTCCAGACAAAGATCATATTACAAAGCATAATTTAGACTCACTAAATTTTAATACAAATTTTCAGGAGAAGCTTTTAAAATTATTGGTCTATTTTTATCAACTTTAACAAAGAACAGAACAAAGATAATAGAGATGCTGTAGCATAAATAGCTAAATGTGAGAATGAGTTAAAAGCAGATGTCTATATGAGCTCATTTATATAGTAAATCCAAAAACAAACAAACAAATTTGTTGAACTTTAACAGCTTTTTGGTCACCATAGTAAACTTTCTAAATCTTACTTAGCAGTGACGGATAATCATAGTATTTCACAATAAATGTGAACTTATAGTTGAAGATCAGAATGAAAGTCACTACAAGCAACGGTGGTTAAATTGGCAAATTACTGTCCACTATAAATAGAGTAACTCTGGAAAATTGTTGAGCCATAAAATTTTCATCACTAAGACAACTGATACTAAAAAAGGATGCTGTGTTAACCAGCAAAAGGAGGCAGAGTAGAGCTTAATCCTGTTTGCTGGTTCATAACAAATCACGTAGTGCTTAACTTATCCTACATCAAAATACAACTCCACAAATGTCAGACAGTATCTTTAAACATAGATTAATATTCTTCCAAACTTCTGTCATTACTTTTATTCTCATTCTTGTTTCAGCTATAACAATCACATCCTCTTATTATTATGTCATATTTAAGGCCACTTTAAGGAAAATGCTGTGTATTAGGCTTTAGTACATCTAAGTCAATTGTATTTATAACTTATGTATGTTTTTGGCAAATTTATTTTTTCTTCTTACACAATTGAGCAGATTCCATTAAAAATGCTAAGCAGTTCAGCCCATTTCTTTGGTAGCATGTTTATGAATTCTGTGATTAGTTCTACTTGGGGAGTCTAACTTGTGTTCTGAAGAAAAGGTATTCAATCCAACCATAGACCACTTTTCCTCTTTTGGCAGCATCTCAATATCACACACACACACACACACCATAACATGTGAATGCTATAAATTATTCATAAATTCACCCAAGAAAATTTCACTATATAGATATAGATTTATACACATATATATGCATCAAATCTGTGATTTGCAATAATATATATGCATATATATATATGAAGTACAACAATACACTGTACAAAAACAGAGGAAGGAACATGCAAGGGTTTTTAAGAGACAGAAAAAGAAGTCAACTTGGATGGATTGGGCAGGATAAGAAATCACCAAGGAGAGCTAAGGTAGAAATTTATGGCTAAAGAATGGAGGCTACTAACATCAGATGAAGAAACTTTTATTCTTTTCAGTGGTTTGTTAAGATAAACTGATGACTGATTTTGTTGATAATACACTTAATTATTTACACAAATTTACTCTGGTGTAGATATTCCTAAAGATTGTCTGTGGTGAAGCTGAAGTCCTGTAGATCAGTTTGAAGAGTATTTTATGTTATTCTTTTATGAAACAAGGAAAGTCAAGGAGACAAATGATAGAGTAGACCAAGCCTCAGGTTTTGAGTCAGCCAGAAGAGGACTCAAAAACAACCATAGGGGAGTCATTTGCCTTCTCAAAGTCTTCATTTCTTCATCTGCAAAATAGGAAAACCAATAGCTGCTTAATTACATTGTCATGGTTATTAAATGGGCTTCCCTGGTAGCTCAGCTGGTAAAGAGTCTGCCTGCAATGCAGGAGACCCCGGTTCAATTCCTGGGTCGGGAAAATTTGCTGAAGAATTGTTAGGCTATACACTCCAGTATTCTAGTATTCTGACCTGGAGAATTCAATGGACTGTGTAGTCCATGGGGTTGCAAAGAGTCAGCTACTGAGAAACTTTCACCTCAATTGTTAAATAATATTGCTAACACGAAGTTGTAAGCACACATTGTTCTTTAATTAGAAAATATAACTGTTTGAACACTCCAATGAAATCATAACTAAATCTAGACAGAGAGGGCAAGAGAGAACATTTAAAGACAAGAATATATGAAAATTCAACTTCAAAGATAATCAAGCTTTCAACAATTGGATTTCTCTTACAGGTTTAGTGGCCTATCATGTTTTTGGGAGTCCTTGAGATAGTTAAACCTTCTCATTTCAATTTCTGTGAGAAGGACACTAAGGGAGGAAAGACTGACCATCTCCTTTACATAGGCCTCAAGTTGTTCTACATGATTTTTTCTCTTCAAATTTATTTACCACAGTTTAATTTCCCTAGGATAAAAATATTTGAGACTTGAAAATACAAAACACACACACACACACATACACAATTTTCCTAAAAGATAATGCTGTTAAAGCATTGTAGTTAACATGTCAGCAAATTTGGAAAACTCAGCAGTGGCCACAGAACTGGAAAAGGCCAGATTTCATTCCAATCCCCAAAAACGGAAGTGCCAATGAATGTTCAAACTACCATACAACTGTTCTCATTAAACATGCTAATAAGGTTATGCTCAAAATCCTTCAAGATAAGCTTCAACAACATGTGAACTGAGAACATACAGATATACAAGCTGGATTTAGATAAGGCAGAGGAACCATATACCAAATTGCCAACATTCATTGGCTCAGAGGGAAAGTAAGAGAATTTCATAAAAATATCTAGTTCTGCTTCATTGACTACTCTAAAGCTTTTGACTATGTGGATCACAACAAAGTGTAAACAGTGACACCATTTATTTTCTTGGTCTCCAAAATCACTGTGGACTGTGACTGCAGCCATGAGATTAAAAGACATTCGCTCCTTGGAAGAAAAAGTATAACAAACCTAAACAGCATATTGAAAAGCAAAGACATCACTTTTCTGACAATGGATATTATTATGAACATAAATTTTTTGGAACATTTTGAATACCAAATAATTATCATTTATTTTTTTCCCTTTAGTAAGCAAGAAAGCAATTATTCACTTATTATATACTCTTTGCTTATTTTTGATCCAAGTCTCAGAAAGCATAAAAAAAACCTCGCTTTATGTATCACAGTACTATGTTGGAGAAGACTCTTCAGAGACTTCAAGGAGGTCCAAGTAGGCCATCCTAAAGGAGATCAGTCCTGGGTGTTCATTGGGAGGACTGATGTTGAAGCTGAAACTCTAATACTTTGGTCACCTGATGCGAAGAGCTGACTCATTTGAAAAGACCCTAAAGCTGGGAAAGATTGAGGGCAGTCGGAGAAGGGGACGACGGAGGATGAGATGGTTGGATGGCATCACCGACTCAATGGACATGAGTTTGAGTGGATTCTGGGAGTTGATGATGGACAGGGAAGCCTGGCGTGCTGCGGTTCATGGGATCGCCAAGAGTCAGACGTGAATGAGTGACTGAACTGACTGACTGACTTACACTTCTTTTTTTTTTTTTTTTTTTTTGAGCACTGGTTTATTTCCATGTTTACATTTTGTTATATATGCTACTTATTGCCTCAATCATGTGTAAAAAGTATTCACAAGACCTCGGTGACATACATATTGGGTTGGTCAAAAAGATCATTTGACCTTTTTGGCTAACCAAACAGATTTATTGCTCAAATGACTGGAGTCAGGTGAGACTTGGCTGATCTTGGATTGTTCTGCTTACACTGGGAGCTTGCTGATTGATGTCTGGGACAAATGAAGTGATATGATGATAAACTGTCTCTTAAGGGAAAAAACAGAAAAAAACACAAGGGAACAAAGGAGGCCTGATTAATGGCATTTGCTCACAATTGTGATGTAAATACTCCCACCATGGCCAATTTCAAGCTACCAATAGCACAAAATTGGCTCACAAAATTTCTAGATACTAAAAAACAAATTTCGTAAACTTTTGCAAATTAATTCTAGAGCACTATCACGACATAGCTCATGTCCTATATTTTCCTTACTTTTCAACCATTCAGAAACAAAGAAGAATTTCTTCTTGAAATATTTAAGAAAAAATACCTCCACCAGAAAATTACTAGCATTCATCAATAAATATAGCAAACTTGTAGAATGTAAATTCTTTTTATTTACACAGAATTTCCTTGAATTCCTATATGCCAAAAATGAAAAATCAGAAAGAAGAATTAAGGAAATAATCCCATTCACCACTGCAATAAAAAGAATAAAATACCTAGGAGTAAACTTATATAAAGAGACAAGAGATCTGTAAGCAGAAAACTATAAGACTGATGAAAGAAATCAAAGATAACACAAATAGATAGAGAGATATACCATGTTCTTGGATTGGAAGAATAAATAATTTGAAAATTATTATACTACAGAAAACAATATACAGATTCAGTGCAATCCCTATCAAGCTATCAATGGTATTTATCACAGGACTGAAAGAAAAAAATCACAATTGATATGGAAGCACAAATACTCTGAATAGCCAAAGCAAACAGGAGCTGGACAAATCAACCTTACAGACTTCAGAATATACTACAGAGCTAGAGTCATCAAGACAGTATGGCTCTGGAACCAAATATATATCAATGGATAGACATCCCAGAGATAAACACACATACCTATAAGCACCTTATCTTTGACAAAGGAGGAAAGAATATACAGCAGAGAAAATATATCCTCTTCAATAAATGGTGATGGGAAAACTGGGCAGTTCAGTTCAGTCGCTCAGTCGTGTCTGACTCTTTGTAACCTCATGAACCACAGCAGGCCAGGCCTCCCAGTCCAACACCAACTCCCAGAGTTTACACAAACTCATGTCCGTCAAGTTGGTGATGCCATCCAGCCATCTCATCCTCTGTCATCCCCTTCTCCTCCTGCCCCCAATCTCTCCCAGCATCAGGGTCTTTTCCAATGAATCAACTTTTCATGTGAGGTGGCCAAAGTATTGGAGTTTCCGCTTCAGCATCAGTCCTTCCAATGAACACCCAGGACTGATCTCCTTTAGGATGGACTGGTTGGATCTCCTTGCAGTCCAAGGGACTCTCAAGAGTCTTCTCCAACACCACAGTTCAAAAGCATCAATTCTTGGGTGCTCAGCTTTCTTCACAGTCCAACTCTCACATTCATACATGACCACTGGAAAAACCATAGCCTTAACTTTGCCTTTGCTGGCAAAGTAATGTCTCTAATTTTTAATATGCTGTCTAGGTTGGTCATAACTTTCCTTCCAAGGAGTAAGCATCTTTTGATTTCATGGCTGCAATCGCCATCTGCAGTGATTTTGGAGCCCAAAAACACTGTTTCCACTATCTCCCAATCTATTTGTAATGAAGTGAAGGGACCAGCTGCCATGATCGTAGTTTTCTGAAGGCTGAGCTTTAAGCCAACTTTTTCACTCTCCTCTTTCACTTTCATCAAGAGGCTTTTTAGTTCCTCTTCACTCTCTGCCATAAGGGTGGTGTCATCTGCATATCTGAGGTTATTGATATTTCTCCCGGCAATCTTGATTCCAGCTTGTGCTTCTCCCAGCCCAGGGTTTCTCATGATGTACTCTGCATACAAGTTAAATAAGCAGGGTGACAATATATAGCCTTGACGTACTCCTTTTCCTATTTGGAACCAGTCTGTTGTTCCATGTCCAGTTCTAACTGTTGCTTCCTGACCTGCCTACAGGTTTCTCAAGAGGCAGGTCAGGTGGTCTGGTATTCCCATCCCTTTCAGAACTTTCCACAAACTGTGGAAATCCACACAGTCAAAGGCTTTGGCATAGTCAATAAATCAGAAATAGATATTTTTCTGGAACTCTCTTGTTTTTTCAATGATCCGGTGAATGTTGGCAATTTGATCTCTGGTTCCTCTGCCTTTTCTAAGACCAGTTTGAACATCTGGAAGTTCATGGTTCACGTATTGCTGAAGCATGGCTTGGAGAATTTTGATTATTATTTTACTAGTGTGTGAGATGAGTGCAATTATGCAGTAGTTTGAGCATCTTTTGGATTGCCTTTCTTTGGGATAGGAATGAAAACTGACCTTTTCCAGTCCTATCGCCACTGCTGAGCTTTCCAAATATGCTGGCATATTTAGTGCAGCATTTTCACAGCATCATCTTTCAGGATTTGAAATAGCTCAGCTGGAATTCCATCACCTCCACTAGCTTTGTTTGTAGTGATGCTTTCTAAGGCCCACTTGACTTCGCATTCCAGGATGTCTGGCTCTAGATGAGTGATCACACCATCGTGATTATCTGGGTGGTGAAGATCTTTTTTGTACAGTTCTTCTGTGTATTCTTGCCACCTCTTCTTAATATTGTCTACTTCTGTTAGGACCATACCATTTCTGTCTTTTATCGAACCCATCTTTGCATGAAATGTGCCCTTGGTATCTCTAGTTTTCTTGAAGAGATCTCTGGTCTTTCCCATTCTGTTGTTTTCCTCTATTTCTTTGCACTGATCGCTGAGGGAGGCTTTCTTATCTCTCCTTGCTATTCTTTAGAACTCTGTATTCAAATGGGAATATCTTTCCTTTTCTCATTTGCTTTTCACTTCTCTTTTTTTCACAGCTATTTGTAAGGCCTCCTCAGACAGCCATTTTGCTTTTCTGCATTTGTTTTCCATGGGGATAGTCTTAATCCCTGTCTCCTGTACAATGTCATGAACTTCTGTCCATAGTTCATCAGGCACTCTATCAGATCTAGTCCCTTAAACCTATTTCTCACTTTAACTGTAAAATCATAAAGGATTTGATTTGGGTCATACCTGAATGGTCTAGTGGCTTTCCCTACTTTCTTTAATTTAAGTCTGAATTTGGCAATAATGAGTTCATGATCTGAGCCACAGTCAGCTCCTGGTCTTGTTTTTGCTGACTGTATAGAGCTTCTCCATCTTTGGCTGCAAAGAATATAATCAATCTGATTTCAGTGTTGACCATCTGATGATGTCCGTGTGTAGGGTCTTCTCTTGTGTTGTTGGAAGAGGGTGTCTGCAACGTCAGGAGGGGTGGCTGTGAGAAGATACCCCTCATCCCAGGTAAGGACCAGTGGCTCTGCTGTGCTGAAGCAGCTGTGAAGAGATACCCCACATCCAAGGGAAACCCAAGTAAGACGGTAGGTCCTGCAAGAAGGCATCTGAGGGTAGACACACTGCAACCATAATCACAGAAAACTAGCCGATCTGATCACACGGACCACAGCCTTGACTAACAGTGAAACTAAGCCATGCTGTGTGGGGCCACATAAGACGGACGGGTCATGGTGGAGAGTCTGACAGAATGTGGTCCACCGGAGAAGGGAATGGCAAACCACTTCAATATTCTTGCCTTGAGAACCCCATGAACAGTATGAGAAGGCAAAATGATAGGATACTGAAAGAGGAACGCCCAAGGTCAGTAGGTGCCCAATATGCTACTGGAGATCAGTGGAGAAATAACTCCAGAAAGAAAGAAGGGATGGAGCCAAAGCAAAAACAATATCCAGCTGTGGATGTGACTGGTGATAGAAGCAAGGTTCAATGCTGTAAAGAACAATATTGCATAAGAACCTGGAATGTTAGGTCCATGAATCAAGGCAAATTGGAAGTGATCAAGCAGGAGATGGCAAGAGTGAATGTCAACATTCTAGGAATCAGCAAACTAAAATGAACTGGAATGGGTGAATTTAACTCAGGTGACCATTATATCTACTACTGTGGGCAGGAGTCCCTTAGAAGAAATGGAGTAGCCATTATGGTCAACAAAAGAGTATGAAACGCAGTACTTGGATGCAATCTCAAAAACGACAGAATTATCTTTGTTTGTTTCCAAGGCAAATCATTCAATATCATGGTAATCCAAGCCTATACCTTAACCACTAATGCTGAAGAAGCTGAAGTTGAATGGTTCTATGAAGACTTACAAGACCTTTTAGAACTAACACTCAAAATAATGTCCTTTCCAATATAGGGGACTGGAAGGCAAAAGTAGGAAATCAAGAAACACCTGGAGTGACAGGCAAATTTGGCCTTGGAATATGGAATGAAGCAGGGAAAAGGCTAATAGAGTTTTGCCAAGAGAACACACTGGTCATAGCAAACTGGCAGAGCTACATGGAAAATAATGAAACTAGAACACTTCCCAAAACCATACTCAAAAATAAGCTCACAATGGGTTAAAGACTTAAATGTCTGTGTAGAAACTATAAAAAACATTTTAAACAGCCCAATCAAAAAATGGACAGAAGATACAAACAGACATTTTTTCAAAGAAGACATACAGATGACCAATAAACACATGAAAAGATGCCTAATATTACTAATTATTAGAGAAATGAAAATCACAACTACAATGAGATATCACCTCACACCAGTCAGAATGGTCATCATCAAAAAATCTACAAACAATAAATGCCAAAGAGGATGTGGGGAAAAAAATAGCTCTTCTACACTGTGGGGGGAATGGAAATTGATGTAGCCATTATGGAGAACATTATGGAGACTCCTTAATAAACTATAAATAGATCTACCTTATGACCTAGCAACTCCACCACTGGACATATAACCTGCAAAACCACAATTCAAAAATCACATGTACCCCAATGTTCATTGCAACACTATTTGCAATACTTAGGACATGGAAGCAACCTAGATGTCCACTGAGAGATGAATGGATATGGATGATGTGGTACATACATATGCAATGAAATATTACTCAGCCATAAAAGGAACATATTTGAGTCTGTTGTACTGAGATGGATGAAACTAGAGCCTGTTATACAGAGTGAAGTAAGTCAGAAGGAGAAACACAAATATCATATATTAATGGATATATATGGAACTTAGAAAAACAATATTTATGAAATATTTGCAGGGAAGGAATGAGATGCAGCAATAAAAAGTGGACTTGTGGACACAGTGGGGAAGGGAGAAAGTGAAAGTGTTAGTTGCTCAGTTGTGTCTGACTCTTTGTGTCCCCATGGACTGTAGCGCTTCAGGCCCCTCTGTACATGGAATTTTCCAGGCAAGAATACTGGAGTGGGTTGCCGTTTTCTTCTCCAGGGGATCTTCCCAACCCAGGGATCAAACCCTGGCCTCCTTCATTGCTGGCATTCTTTACTGTATGAGCCACCTGGCCAATCCCAGGGGAGAGAGAGAAAAGAACAAACGGAGAAAGTAGCATAAACACATATCCACTATCGTGTATAAAATGAATAGCTGGTGAGAAGTTCCTGTTTAACACAGCGAGCCCACACTGGCTCTCTGTGATGACCTAGATGGCCGGGATGGGAGGAGGGGAGAGAGGCTCAAGAAGGGAGGTATATAAGTATAATTATGGCTGGCTCGTGTTATTGTATGGCAGAAACCAACACAACATCGTAATTTTTTTTTTTTTAACAAAAAAGAAAACCCCTGTTTTTCTTTATAACATGGGTTACATTTTATCAAACTGTCTTAATTTTTTTAACTGGATTAAACTGGTTTTGGATGTATGGTGAGGGCATTTGTCCAACTAAATAGAATATCAGTTCAGTTCCATTCAGTCACTCAGTCGTGTCTGACTCTCTGTGACCCCATGGACTGCAGCACGCCAGGCTTCCCTGTCCATCACCAACTCCCAAAGCTTGCTCAAATTCATGTCAATTGAGTCGGTGATGCGATCCAACCACATCATCCTCTGTCGTCTCCTTCTCCTCCTGCCTTCAATCTTTCCCAGCATCAAGGTCTTTTCAAATGAGTCAGTTCCTCACAGCAGGTGACTAAAGTATTGGAGTTTCAGCTTCAGCATCAGTCCTTCCAATGAATATTCATGACTGATTTCCTTTAGGATTGACTGGTTGGATCTCCTTGCAGTCCAAGGGACTCTCAAGAGGATTCCCCAACACCACAGTTCAAAAGCATCAATTCTTCAGTGCTCAGCTTTCTTTATAGTCCAGCTCTCACATCCATGCATGTCTACTGAAAAGTGAATCAAGTGTTCTGGCAATGGGATAGTGAAAGAAAAACAAAACAAAACAGTGCTTTATGGTGTCCCAGGAATTCATCCAAAGAACACTGCAATTGTTCTTATGGAAAAGAAAACTGTGTCTCAAAAATCAACAATCACTATGTTTATAATACATGCCACCTCCAGATGAGAGCTCAATGAATTAAATATGCACTCTTTTAATATATAGTAATAGATTAATAATTCAGCTCTTTTTCCATCAAAGCTATGGAGTTTTATTTCGTTAATTGATTTCATTACTAATTAAAAGTTATTATTACTCTTTATTTTGTTACTGATTTTTATTTCTTCTCAATTATGCATTTTATATTTGCAATAATTCTAATAACATAATCCATAGAATATAACTGATATATATCAATTTTTTTAATTACATTTTATTTCATTATTCTATTTATCAAAAAGTTTTACTGAGTAATTGGTTCCACATAGCTATCTGCTTATTGAGAGTTCTATTTCCTTTCAGCATCATCTCAGGTCTTATATTTCTGATAAAGATTTCTCTGAGTAATCCAACTTTTTTTTTCCTTTGAGAATATTTCTATGATGGGCCCTCAAAATTATATATATAATTTATTTCAAAGGTTACATCTGATCATTTTTCTTACAATTTTAGTTCTATTAATACATTGAAGACTGTTCTGATTTCTGCTTCTCACTCTAGCTGAAACTCATGTCTGATTGATGCCCTCACTGAGAATAATTAGAAGAGCTGGATAAAATATTCTGAAAAACAATTTGAAAGTGTTTGAAAACTAGCATGCCTCCAAGATCTGAAAGGCTAAGATCTTTGAGAAAAGGAAGTATAGATAGATAAGCCTGACATTTGGTGCTGTATTTTTCCTTGCAGCATTTTCAAATCAAAAGCAATGTCGAGTGTCTGAACAGGATTTTGGTCAGTCTGACAGAATAAAACAGATAGCTGATTGAATTCAGATTCTGCCAGTTGGAGGAACTAACTTAAACACCTAACATTTCATTGTGGAACTCTAAGGACCTGCATCCTTACATTAAGTGTAAAGCAGTATTCATCAAAAGAGCATATTCAATCTTTAGTCCAATCCCTGTTATAAAGTAAAGTTAATTGTCCCTAATTCATATATGTCTAATACGCAAATATCTACCAAGCAACAGTAATCAGTGTTGCACTGGCATAGATAGACATATAGACCAATGAAAGTGAATTGAGAATCTGGGAGTAAATATTTATGCTCAATTCTTTTTTTTGAGAAGGGTGCCAAAACAATTCAAAGGGGGAAAAGAACAGTATTTAGCAATTTCTTCAACAAACATCGCTAAAATAGCTTGACATCTATGTGCAAAATAGCAAAGTTGAAACTTTACCATACACCGTACACAAAAATAAACTCAAATAAATTTTAGAAGTCACATATCCGATGAGACTTGCATATGAAGAACTCTAATACTCAGTAAAAAAGATAGCTTGGTTTATAAAGGGCAATAGATTTGAAAATATGTTTGTGCAAAGAATATATACAAATGACTAACAAGCACATGATAAAAATGATCACCATCATTAGTCATCACAGAAATTCAACTAAAAACCACAATGAGATACAATTCCACACTCACTAGGTTAGCTATAATCAAAAATAATGTGTTGGAAAGAACCTGGAAAAAGTAAAATCTTTATAAATGGCTGGTGAGAATGAAGGTTTTGAAGATGAGAAAGGTTTAGTTTCAGGAAAGCCAGAGTGCTGTAGAGACTCCATTTTTGAAGGATATACACAAAATTTCATATTCCAGGACCCAGAGCAGAAGCAACAATTTGAAAGGAGCTTAGGTTTCAGATCCACTTGACAATTTTAGAAAGCCTCCAAGGAAGGTGATAGGCAGCCAGAACTCACCCTGGGGCCATACAAAACTGTGGAGAAAATTTGGGGGTGCTCATTTTGGCATGAAGATGCAAGCCCTTCCAAGTGCTATTTGGAGTTCTTCCTCTAGCTTATTAGTACCAGGACCCATTCCCTTCTACCAGCTTGCCAGCACCAGTACTTGAATGGCATCAGGCCAAGCAATTAGCCAGGCGGGGACACAGCCTCACCCAGCAGCTGGTTGGCTGTCTTCAGACCCAATGAGCCCATAGCTGCCTAGGACAAAGTCCTGTCTATCAGAGAGCTCAGGATTCATCTATGGCAACCAGTAGGACAGCACTAGCCCCTAGGCCCTGGCCCTGTCCATCAGCAGTCAGATACCAGGACCCAGATAATTGCAGCTGCACAGCCTACCAACCACCAGCAGGCTGGCATCAGTTCCAAGATGCCTTGGATCCTTGCCTACCCTACTTACCAGCAAGCTAAAACTGGCTCTGGGACACCATGGGGCCCTTACCAGGCACCCTGGGATGTAGTCACACCCACTAGTGGGCCAACACCAACTTCAGGAAACCCTGGACCCCATAGACAGCAATGTAAGGAATGGGGCCCACTCATGAGGAGGGCAAACTAGATCCTAGACCCCTTTTACCATACATGCTGGAACCTGGCTGCTCATGAGGGGGCCAGCAATTGACCTGGGCTTTTGCCTCCAAATGCCTTGTGACCCAAACCCACTCACCAGCAGCTGGTAGCCTCCATAGAAATTAAACCCTTGACATCAACCAGAATGGGGACCAACATGCTTACCCAGCCACACATAATAATTGGAAGGATTCATGCAGTGCACATAGTGGCATCCCTAAAGCTCATAGCTCTGGCGACCAGAGGAGAGCGTTCTGCTGGGATACATAGGACATTTCTTTCAAAAGACCTCTTCTCCAAGGTCAGGAAATGTGAGAAAACCAAGTACATAGAAAAAAGCAAATTAGAGGAAATGAGGCAATAGAGAAATGTGTTGCAAATGAAGAAAAAAAAAAATTCCAGAAGATTTTATCTTTCAAAATAATATTATCTAGGGTGAAACAGATCACCAGCCCAGGTTGGATGCATGAGACAAGTGCTCGGGCCTGGCGTACCGGGAAGACCCAGAGGGATTGGGTAGAGAGGGAGGTGGGAGGGGGGATTGGGATGGGGCATACATGTAAATCCATGGCTGATTCATGTCAATGTATGACAAAAACCATTACAATATTGTAAAGTAATTATCCTGCAACTAATAAAAAAATAAATGGGAAAAAAAATGATAAGAGATGGCATTCCCATCTCTTTAAGATTTTCCACAGTTTGTTGTGATCCACACAGTCAAAGGATTTGGCGTAGTCAGTAAAGCAGTAGATAATTATCTGGAACTCTATTGCTTTTTCGATGATCCAGCGGATGTTAGCAGTTTGATCTATGGTTCTTCTGCCTTTTCTAAATCCAGCTTGAACATCTGGAATTTCATGATTCACGTACTGTTGAAGCCTAGCTTGAAGAACTATGAACATTGCTTTGCTAGCCTGTGAGATGAGTGCAATTTTGTGATAGTTTGAACATTCTTTGGCATTGCCTTTCTTTGGGATTGGAATGAAAACTGATCTTTTCCAGTCCTGTGGCCACTGCTACATTTTCCAAGTTTGCTCGCATATTAAGTGCAGCACTTTCACAAAATCATCTTCTAAGATTTGAAATAGCTCAACTGGAATTCCATCACCTCCACTAGCTCTGTTCATAGTGATGCTTCCAAAGGCCTACTAGACTTCATATTCCAGGATGTCTGTCTCTAGGTGAGTGATCACACCATCATGGTTATCTGGGATATGAAGATATTTTTGAATAGTTCTGTGTATTCTTGCCACCTTTTCTTAATTTCTTCTGCTTCTGTTAAGTCCGTACCATTTCTGTCCTTATTATGCCCATCTTTGCATGAAATGTTCTCTTGGTATCTCTAATATCTTGAAGAAATTTCTAGTTTTCCCAGTCAGTTATTTTCCTCTGTTTCTTTGCATTAGTCACTGAGAAAGGCTTTCTTAGCTCTCCTATCCCCCATCAATGTAGATGGGGACTTCAGCTACAAAATTAAAAGACGCTTGGAAGAAAAGCTGTGAAAAACCTAGACAGCATATTAAAAAGCAGAGATATTACTTTGACTATAAAATTCCATATAGTGAGTTCAGTTCAGGTCAGTGACTCAGTTGTGTACAACTCTCTGTGAACCCATGGACTGCAGCACGCCAGGCTTCACTGTCCATCACTAACTCCCAGAGCTTGCTCAAACTCATGTCCATCGAGTCACTGATGGACAACCATCAACCATCCAACCATCAAGCCATCTCATCCTCTGTCATCCCCTTCTCCTCCTGCCTTCAGTCCCTTCCCACCATCAGAGTTTTTTCCAGTGAGTTAGTTCTTCCCATCAGGTGACCAAAGTATTGGAGCCTCAGCCTCAACATCAGTCCTTCCAATGAATATTCAGGGTTGACTTTCTTTAGGATTGAATGGTTTGATTTCCTTGCAGTCCAAAGACTTTCAAGAGTCTTCTCCAACACCACAGTTCAAAAGCATCAGTTCATCGGTGCTCAGCTTTCTTTATACTCCAACTCTTACATCCATACATGATGACTGGAAAAACCATAGCATTGACTAGATGGACTTTGTTGACAATGTAATGTCTCTGCTTTTTAATATGCTGTCTAGGTTGGTCATAGCTTTTCTTTCAAGGAGTAAGCATCTTTTAATTTCATGGCTGCAGTCAACATCTGCAGTGACTTTGGAGCCCAAAAAAATAAAGTCTGTCTGTCTCCATCATTTCCCCATCTATTTGCCATAAAATGATGGGACCAGATTCCATGATCTTCATTGTCTGAATGTTGAGTTTTAAGCCAACCTTTCACTCTCTTTCACTTTCATCAAGAGGCTCTTTAGTTCTTCACTTTCTGCCATCAGGGCGATGTCATCTGCATATCTGAGCTTATTGATAATTCTCCTGGCAATCTTGATTCCAGTTTGCACTTCACCCAGCCCAGCATTTTGCATGATGTACTATGCATATAACTAAATAACCAGGGTAACAATATACAGCCTTGAGATACTCTGTCCCCAATTTGGAACCAATCTGTTGTTTCATGTCCAGTTCTAACTGCTGCTTCTTGGTCTACATACAGATTTCTCAGGAGGCAGGTCAGGTGGTCCTGTATTCCCATCTCTAGAAGAATTTCCCACAGTTTATTGTGTTCCACACAGTCAAAGGCTTTAATGTAGTCAATAAAGTAGAAGTAGATATTTTTCTGCGACTCTCTTGCTTTTCCTCAGATCCAGTGGATGTTGGCACTTTGCTCTGTGGCTCCTCTGCCTTTTGTAATTCCAGCTTGAATATCTGGAAGTTCTCAGATCACAAACTGTTGAAGCCTGGCTTGGATAATTTTGAGCATAAGTTTACTAGCAAGTGATATGAGTGCAATTGTGCTGTAGTTTGAACAATCTTTTGCATTGTCTTTCTTTGGAATTGGAATAAAAGCTGTCCTTTTCCAGTCCTGTGGCCACTGCTGAGTTTTCCAAATTTGCTGGCATATTGAGTGCTGCACTTTACCAGCATCATCTTTTAGGATTTGAAATAATTCAACTGGAATTCCATCACCTCCACTAGCTTTGTTCATAATGATGCTTCCTAAGGCTCTTTACTTCACACTCCATGGTATCTGGCTCTAGGGGAGTGATCATACCATCATGTTTATCTGGGTCATTGAGATCTTTTTTGTATAGTTCTTCTGTGTATTCTTTCCACCTCTTAATTTCTTCTGCTTCTGTTAGGTCCATACCATTTCTGTCCTTTATTGTGCCCATCTTTGCATGAAATGGTGCCTTAGTTTCTCTAATTTTCTTGAAGAGATCTCTAGTTTTTCTGATTCTATTGTTTTCCTCTACTTCTTTGCATTGGTCACTGAGGAAGGCTTTCGTATCTCCTTGCTATTCTTTGTAACTCTGCATTCAGATAGGTATATCTTTCCTTTTCTCCTTTGCCTTTAGCTTCTCTTCTTTTCTCAACTCTTTGCAAGGCCTCCAGGCAACCATTTTGCCATATAGTCACATCTATAGTTTTTCCAGTAGTCATGAATGGACCTGAGAGCTACAAAATAAAAAAGGCTGAGTGCTGAAGAAATGATGCCTGCAGATTGTGGTGCTTGATAAGACTCTTGTGAGTCCCTTGGACAGCAAGGAGATCAAACCAGTCAATCCTAAAAGAAATCAATCTTGAATATTCATTGGAAGTACTGATGCTAAATTTGAAACTATAGTACTTTAGCCACCTGATGTGAAGAGCTGATTCATTTAAAAAGACCCCGATTCTGGGAAAGATTGAAGGCAGGAGGAGAAGAGGACGCCAGAGAATGAGATGGTTGGATGGCGTCACTGACTCAGTGAACATGAGTTTGAGCAAACTCCAGCAGTTGGTGATGGACAGAGAAGATTTTGTGCTGCAGTTCATGAGGTCGCAAAGAGTCAGTCACAACTGAGCAACTGAACTAAACTGAACTGAATCTTTGTGAACTCTTCAGATTTTCCATTAAAATCCTTTAATTTTTCATCCAGTTCAGAAACTTGTTTTTATCCCAAAGTCCTTTCTATAAATCTTCTTGAAGAGAAAGTGTTTCTCCCCAACTTGGTTAGTGCTGTGACAACACTTTAATATAGCAAATAAAATTATGGCTGATATTTTACCAGTATACATAAGAATTTTGGGAACACCATATAATTTCTAGGATATCTGTATTAGTAACATTTACCATACAATATAACTTTTTTGACAATTTGAAATTTATCACTCATTTGACAGTATCTTCCTGGAGGAGGAAGTGGCAACCCACTCCAGTATCGTTGCTGAAGAATCCCGTGGACAGAGGATCCTGCTGGGCTACAGTCCATAAGGTTGAAAAGAGTCAGATACGACTGAAGCGATTTAGCACGCTTGTCATTCAGCATACAAAATGAACCTAGTTAGCATAATACCTCTCTTTGGGATGTTGCAGGGGCCCTCTGAAGCATCCCAAAGTTAGCTTCCTTAAAATGATTTAAGGGAAGTTTTGCCAACAAATATCAAAAAGGTTTAGAACACTCAGTAAGGTAGGATTATAGGTCACTTTGAAACACCAACTAATTACTTAGCCAAAGTAATGATAAAGGATTCCAAAACAGGTCATTTAAGATGTAAAGAAACTTAAATCTGTTATCTAAGGCAGTTCAACATCTGAAGAAGACATGCCCTCTTAACAGAGAGCAAAGTGAAATTCAAATGTTTGTACCAGCTAAAATTTAAATTTATTTAAAAGTAAAAAATTAAATTTCAAACTTAGTCCTGACTAAGCACAAAACTCTTTTATCAGGTTCTACTTTCCAAAAAGCTTCTTATCACTTTGTGTGCCCATTACTTTGTTTTCCCATCCTGAAATAGCCACCTGTAAGTCAGACTTACTCCCTCTTCCCTTCATAAAATGTAATCCCATTCCTCATACCTTCCTTACTGAAAACACACATCCTACTTTCCTTAAGCAACCAAGAACTGACCTTTATATTAGCATTCTATAGATTGATGAGCACAAATACCAGTGATAATTTCCTAAAAAAAAAAAAAAAAAAATTTGAACATCTCAGGATGGCACCAAACATGTTTCATTAGTAATCCAAAATCTCTTTAGTTTCTCTGTAAGACAGGTTAGTTTTCAGTAATCAGTGTCTCAGAATCTTATTTTAAAATGATCTAGCTATTCAATAAATTTTATCACTTAGTTACTTAGTTTAGCACAACCCTTGAAATTCAGGTTACCAAAATCTGGACAGAGTATTTTAGACATTCCTAAAGTATAATTATTCCTAATAGAGCTTATCTAAAATCTCTTATCTCATTTCCATTCTTCTTTCCTTAGAGGTTTCTTTACTCATGTTACTTTCCTTGCTGACAAACTTGTAACAGATATAATGATATGTAACTTATATTTAACCTAGGCACAATGAAAATATTATGCTTAATGTTAAGGATTCACACGTTTCTACATTCAGTTCAGTTCAGTCACTCAGTCGTGTCCAGCTCTTTGAGATTCCATGGACTACAACACGCCAGGCCTCCCTGTCCATCACCAACTCCCAGAGTTTACTCAAACTCATGTCCATTGAGTCGGTGATGCCATCCAACCATCTCATCCTCTGTTGTCCCCGTCTCCTCCTACCTTCAATCCTTCCCAGCATCAGGGTCTTTTCAAATGAGTCAGTTCTTTGCATCAGGTGGCAAAAGTATTGGAATTTCAGCTTCAGCATCAGTTCTTCCAAAGAATATTTCCTTTAAGATGGACTGGTTGGATCTCCTTGCAGTTCAAGGGACTCTCAAGAGTCTTCTCCAACACCACAGTTCAAAAGCATCAATTCTTCACCACTCAGCTTTCTTTATAGTCCAACTCTCACATCCATACATGACTACTAGAAAAACCATAGTTTTGACTAGATGGACCTTTGTTGGAAAAGTAATGTCTCTGCTGGTTTCTCACAACTTTTCATCCAAGGAGCAAGTGTCTTTTAATTTCATGGCTGCAGTCACCATCTGCAGCGATATTGGAGCCTGAAAACGTAAAGTCAGTTACTGTTTCCACTGTTTCCCCATTTATTTGCCAGGAAGTGAAGGGACCAGATGCCATGATCTTAGTTTTCTGAATGTTGAGCTTTAAGCCATCTTTTTCACTCTCCTCTTTCACTTTCAGCAAGAGGCTCTTTAGTTCTTCTTCACTTTCTGCCATCAGGGTGGTGTCATCTGCATCTCTGAGGTTATTGATATTTCTCCTGGAAATCTTTATTCCAGCTTGTGCTTCATCCAGCCCAGCATTTCTCATGACTCATATAAGTTAAATAAGCAAGGTGACAGTATGCGGCCTTGACATACTCTTTTCCCTATTTGGAACCAATTGTTGTTCCATGTCCAGTTCTAACTGTTGCTTCCTGACCTGCCTACAGGTTTCTCAAGAGGCAGGCCAGGTGGTCTGGTATTCCCATCTCTTTCAGAATTTTCCACAGTTTGTTGTGACCCACACAGTCAAAGGCTTTGGCATAATCAATAAATCAGAAATAGATATTTTTCTGGAACTTTCTTGCTTTTTTGATGATCCAGCAGATGTTGGCAATTTGATCTCTGGTTTCTCTGCCTTTTCTGAAACCAGCTTGAACATCTGGAAGTTCACGGTTCATGTACTGTTGAAGCCTGGCTTGGAGAATTTTGAGCATTACTTTACTTTATTTCAAATCTTAAAAGATGATGCTGTATTCAATATGTCTATATTAAATCAGCCAATAAATATTAATATCATATGTCTATTTCCCAAGGTGAACCTGAAATTTACTTAGATTAATTTCATTTATTTAGAATTAGTTAATTCATTTGTGCTTATTTTTCTTTAGGCCAATTAGATTAGAGCTCATCTGAAAAATGATCTCGGGCTTCCCACATAGCTCAGTTGGTAAAGAATCCACCTGCAATGCAGGAGATCCTAGTTCAATTTCTGGGTTTGGAAGATCTCCTGGAGTAGGGAAAGGCTACCCTCTCCAGTGTTCTGTCCTAGATAATTCCATGGAGTGAGTCCATGGACTGGCCGTACAGTCAGTATGGACTGATTATACAGTCCATGGGGTCGCAAAGAGTTGGACACGACTGAGCTACTTTTACTTCACTAAAAACTAATCTCAGGAATCACCAATATTATCCCCAAACAAAGACACATACTGAGACATACATATATCCAAATAGACACAACAAGAGATCTCATACCTTTGTTTTCCAAATTTAGTTATGAATCATGTGTAACAGTATAAAACTCACTAATTGTAAATAACAAAGTTGTAATAAGCAAATTTTAAAAAGCCTTCTTCTTTTTCTTTTTTTCTATTTTATTTATTTTTTTATTTCTGTTTATTTATTTATATCTATTTATTTATTTATTTTATTTCTATTTCAGGAATTAGAGATAGTCTAGATAAGATAAGTGATCCAGAGAGCGCTGGTCTCAAGGCAAGGGAGGAGTTATTTCCTCATGGCAAGAATTCTTAAAGAGAGAATTTTTTCTTCAAGTTTTTTTTTATGGAGTATAAAGAGTATTGTGATCACACTATTAAAAATCATCTTTATTTTTCTGTGAGAATAGTTTTATAGCCAAAATTTAGACCAAGATAATGCTCAAATTGGCCCTGATAAAAGGGCAGGTTGATCCCAGTAGAGATTGTCACTCTGGGCAAGTGGGGTCTTAGCTTGATCAGCCCCAGGCTGTTGACTACAGGAGAAAATTCTTGGAGAAAAGGGAACTTCAGTCTATTTTCCCATCCTTTGTCAATAAAGATCTAATATTTTTTAGGCCTTTTTTATTTGTCATTGCATCATAGTTATAGGTTGACCAGTAATTAAAAAAAAAAAAAAATTGTTTTTCAAGAGGTTCCCAGTAGGGTGTGGAAATTTATGAGAAGGGCTTCCCATTTAGCTCCCACAGCTTATACCAGATGTCTACAAGCTAAAACCAAACCAACCAAACCAGAACCTCAATACCCAGAAGTAGCATTCCAAATAAAACAAAAGGCTAAGAGATGCCCAGAATTCAAAAGCTAAGTTGCAAGAGTGCCCAAAAAAGGCAACAAATTGTTGCCCAGAAATCAAAAGCCAAATGACATAAAAGCCAAACATGACTTCCCAGTCCCTCTAGACTTGGGACCTGGCAGAGTCAGTGCTAGCAGCCTGTTTTGTATGCTTTCAAGCAATTTCTTGTTGGTTTCCTGCAAAGAAGTTATTCTATTGTTTTCTCTTTTAGAACCTTCTGGATACCCAAGTAAGTATTCCATTCAGTCTGTTTGATCTTATGGGTGGCTTTTTCTAACTGTGTTCACAAAAATATCAATTTTGGATTATCAAAAGAACCCCAGTTTGTCATTTTCCTTGAGATCTCCTTTAGTATAAATCCCCCAATTAACTAGGTGCTTGTATGTATGAGCTCCATATATATTACACATGAATTTGGTTGGAGTGGTTTTATGACACTCCTTGTTTCTGTATTTGAGATTCTATCTCTCATTTTAAATTGAATTTGTCAGGGATAAAAACCACTAGTGAAACTGTGTAGTGGGCCTGTGTGCTGCATGTAAACTTAACTCCTCCATGAGTCACCCCAGAGTTCCTTCAGCTCCTCTTATGAGTCTTGGATTCTGTTTCCAGCAATCTAAGACCACCAGGGCTTCTAAGCTTGCTAAATGGCCAATTCTTATTGCAACACCTGGATGAGCAATTGTTTTAATCAATGAATAGGCTTCCCTTTCGGACCACTGCATGGTATGAGGACTAGGCCTCCATCACTCCCATAAATTTTTCAGTCACCTGAGAAAAATGTAACAGGCTGGGAGGAGTCTTATCCCTTTTCTTTGGAGCAAAATTATCATGTATTCTCTTCACTCTTATCCTAACATGTTCTACAAAGGCAGTCAAATTGAGCAAAAGTGTCAGATGAGCTTCTTGCCTTACCACTCAGCCAAGACCACTCGGTCCCCTACAATGGATCGACTTCAGTATCTTTCAGCCAAGCCCTGGGTATTCCTTGACTTTCGAGGCCCCCTACCCTAGTACCTTTCCACTGGGTGGGTAATCCCCTGGTTTCTTTCAACCAGTCCGTCACCCAGTATCTTTTGACTGGGTGGGAATTTCTCAGTATCTTTCAACCAAGCCCCACTCAGTGTCTAGACCTGAATGAATATGCCCCAGTTATTTCACCCACCTGTTCCCCCATCCCCTAGTATCTTTCCAACTGGGAGGATGAAGGTAACCTGCTCCACCATCAAATAAAATTCAGAATCCAAAACAATATGAGAGATTCAAGAATCAGGAGAGACTTACCCAAAGTTGTCTGCATTCTCCAAGGAGGTGGATGGGCACAAGCAGGTGAAGGAGCGAAGTTCATTCTGGGTCCCTTCATGGTCGCCTTAACTGTTAACTAAAAAATACACAACTTGACAGTTGGGAGTTAATTATTATTTGGGACAAAATGAGGACTGCTGCTGGGGAGACTGCACCTCAGATAGTTCTGAGAGATTGCTCCAAAGAGGCATTGAGGGAAGGTCAATGTATAATATTTTGGTGAAGGAGGAGTTCAATGCATTTAAGTACTCATTTTACAAAAGGTTTTCTGCTAGTCACGAGGAACTGATGTCATCATGAAGGGATTGAGTGCTTTTCTAGATATGAAGTGGTGCAGGGATTGGGATCATGAAATCAGTTCTGAAAACAATTAACATGTTTAAAGACATGTTTCACCAGATTCCCTGGAGCACAGAGTGCCTCACTCCACCCTGAATTCCGTCAGGGGCTGTTGAAAGTCAGCAGCCGCAGCAGGGTTCAATATCTGCAGAGGCAGATGGCAAATGCCTTTGTTGTTCAGTCACTGCTAATGTCCTTGGCAAGGGCCAATTTGTAGTTGTCACAGCATTTTGGTTGGGAAGTGCTGTTTGGCAATGACTGTTGTGATGAATTCTCTCCACTTTGCCTTCTGAGCACCTGTTGCTCTGCTCCTCTCTGCGGTTCTGAAGCTCCAGCTAAGCGTGCAGAATTTTCCTTCTTCTTGGTTTCTTTCCTGAGGCACAGGTCCCAGTCTCAAATACTTTTCTCTTTACTTTCTTATGCCTTTTGCGCTATCTCATTCTGTGGAGATTAACTTGTCTTTTTGGAAGTATGAGGTCTTCTGACAGCTTTTAGAATGTGTTCTGTAGGAGTCGCCTCATGTAGATGTATTTGAAGGGAGGAAGGCGATCTCTCCATCTTGTTATTCTGTCATCTTGAAAGTCGCTCAGAATTGTTTTCTTAATTTACCTTTATATTGGTTCTTTGTTAATGCATATGAATGCAATGGCTTTCTGCATATTAACTTTGGATCCTGCAAAGTTATTGAGTTTGCTTATTAGTTGTAACAGTCTTATAGGAATTCCCATGTACATATGTCGTGTCTGTTCTCTTGCTGTTCTTAAGATTCTCTATTTTAAATTTTGCCATTTTATTATTATTTACCTTGGTGTTTAACCCTTTGAGTTTATCTTCTTTATTATTCTATGTGCCTACTGGACCTGGATATCTGTTTCCTTTCCCAGGTTAGGGATTTTTCAGATATTATTCTTTTTTCTATGAATCTTTTTTTTAAACTTTAAACTTTTCTTTTATACAGGAGTATAGTTGATTATAGAGATCAAACTGCCAACATCTGCTGGATCACCAAGAAAGAAAGAGAGTTCCAGGAAAAAAAAAAATCTATTTCTGCTTTGTTGACTGTGTAGATCACAATAAACTAGACATGGGAATACCAGACCACCTGACCTGTCTCTTGAGAGATCTGTATGCACATCAGGAAGCAACAGTTAGATCTGGACATGGAAAAACAGACTGGTTCCAAATAGGAAAAGGAGTACGTCAAGGCTGTATATTGTCACCATGTTTATTTAACTTGTATGCGGAGTACATCATGCAAAACGCTGGGCTGGATGAAGCACAAGCTGGAATCAAGATTGCTGGGAGAAATATCAATAGCTTCAGATATGCAGATGACACCACCCTGATGGCAGAAAGCAAAGAACTACAGAGCCTCTTGATGAAAGTGAAAGAGGGGAGTGGAAAAGTTGTCTTAAAGCTCAACATTCAGAAAACTAAGATCATGGCATCCAGTCCCATCACTTCCTGGTAAATAGATGGGGAAACAGTGGAAACAGTGACAGACTTTATTTTGGGGGGCTCCAAAATCACTGCAGATGGTGACTGCAGCCATGAAATTAAAAGATGCTTACTCTTTGGAAGAAAAGTTATGACAAACCTAGACAGCATATTAAAAAGCAGAGACATTACTTTGCCAACAAAGGTCCGTTTAGTCAAGGCTATGGTTTTTCCAGCGGTCATGTATGGATGGATGTGAGAGTTGGACTGTGAAGAAAGCTGAGCGCCAAAGAATTGATGCTTTTGAACTGTGGTGTTGGAGAAGACTCTTGAGAGTCCCTTGGACTGCAAGGAGATCCAACCAGTCCATCCTGAAGGAGATAAGTCCTGGGTGTTCACTGGAAGGACTGATGCTGAAGCTGAAACTCCAAAACTTTGGCCACCTGATGCAAAGAACTGACTCATTTGAAAAGACCCTGCTGCTGGGAAGGATTGAAGGCAGGAAGAGAAGGGGACAGCAGAGGATGAGTTGCTTGGATGGCATCACCAACTCAATGGATATGAATTTGAGTAAACTCTGGGAGTTGATGATGAACAGGGAGAAGACCTGGCATGCTGTGGTCCATGGGGTTGTGAACTGAACTGATAGTTGATTTACAATGTTTTTAATGTTAGTTTCAATTGTAGTTTCAAGTGTACAGAGAAGTGACTTAGCTATACATATATCTATTATTTTTCAGATTCTTTTCCCAGATAGGTTTTTACAGAGCATTGAGTAGAATTCCCTGTGCTATGCAGTAGGCTCTTATTAACTATCCATTTTATACACAATAGTGTGTACATGTCAGGACCAATCTACCTATCTATCCCTTCCCCCTACCTATTCCCATTAGCACCATAAGTGTTTTCTAAGTGTATAATTCTGCTTCTGTTTTGTAAATAACTTCCTTTGTATCATTTTTATATGCCATATATACATGCTATCATATAATATTTGTCTTTACGTTCCTTTACTTAATATAATCTCTAGGTTCATATTGCTGCAAATGGCATTATTTTAATCTTTTTAGTGACTGACTAATATTAAATTACACATATATACATATATATATATATATGCACATATATGCTTCCCTGATAGCTCAGTTGGTAAAGAATCTGCCTGCAATGCAGGAGACCTAGGCGGTTTGATTCCTGGGTCGGGAATATCTGCTGTAGCAGGGATAGGCTACCCACTCCAGTATTCTTGGGCTTCCCTTGTGGCTCAGCTGGTAAAGAACTCTCCTGCAATGCAGGAGACCTGGGCTCAATCCCTGGGTTGGGAAGATGCCCTGGAGAAGAAAAGACTGCTCCACCTTGTCATATTTTCTTTATCTATTCTTATATCAATGGACATTTAAGATGTTTCTATGTCTTGGCTATTGTAAATAGCACTGCAATAAACATTGGAAATCATATATCTATATGAGGTATGGTTTTCTCCAGATATATGCCCTGGAGTGGGGTTGTAGGATCATATGGTAAATATTTTTCTCTATTTTTACTTAATAAAGGAACCACCATACTGTTCTCTATAGTGTGTCCATTTACATTTCAACCAACAATGTATGAGATTTCCCTTTCCTGCGTACCGTTTCCATCAATTATCATTTGCACATTTTTTTTTTTTTTTGATGATACCAATACTGATGATGTAAAGTGAAACCTCATTTTAGTTTTGGTTTCCATTTATCTAACAATTAGCAATATAGAACATCTTTTATGCATATCTTGGTGATCTGGATGTCTCTTGGAGAAACGTTGACTTAAATCTCTTGTTCATTTTTTTTTTTTTAATTGGGTTGTTTGTTTGGTTTAGTACTTAGCTTCATGAGCTATTTTTAGTTTTGGAAATTAACCCCTAGATGGTTGCTTAAAGGTTGTTTATTTGATATTTTTTTCTGATTTGCTGAGGTACATCTATATAAATTTCCCACTTGGAAATGTTTTTTGTTTGTCTGTTTTGCATTGTTGCATGACAGAAGCTAACACAACTTTATAAAACACTTATCCTCCAATTAAAAAAAGAAAAATAAATCTTGGTTTAAAAAAAACTGCTTTTTTTCTGCATCCCGTGGGTTTTGGATTATCATGCTTTTGTTTCCACTTTTGTCTAGGTATATTTTTAGTTTCTTTTTTGTTTCTTTGGGGATCCATTGATTGTTTAGTAGGATATTGTTTAGTCTCTACATGAAATGCTCTATAATTAGCAATAAAATCCATCTGATATAATTGTCATTTAAGGCCTGTGTATCCTTATTATTTTCTGCCTGGATGATCTGTCCATTAATGAAAGTGGGGTGTTAAAGTTCCAAACTATTGTTGTATTACGGTTGATTTCTAATTTTATGGTTGCTATTATTTGCCTTACTTATTGAGGTGTTCCGATGTTAGTGTTAGCTGCTCAGTCATGTTCAACTCTTTGTGACCTCATAGACTGCAGGGTATTAGGCTCCTCTGTTATGGAATTCTCCAGGCAAGAATACTGGAGTTGATTGCTATTCCCTTCTCCAGGGGATCTTCCCAATGCAGGGATCAAACCTGGGTCTTCCACATAGCAGGCAGATTCTTAACCATCTGAGCCACCAGGTATTCTTTTTTTTTTTTTTTTTTTTTTTTTTCACCAGGTATTCTTGATAGCCACAAAGCTACCAAACACTATGTATATGTATACATACAAATACAAATGTATATGTACTATTGTTGTTGCTCAGTCATTTAGTCATGTCCAGCTCTTTGTGACCCCATGGACACCAGGCCTCTCTGTCCTTCACCATCTCCAGAAGTTTGCCTAAGTTCATGTCCATGGCAATGGTGATGCCATCCAGCCATCTCATCCTCTGTCACCCTCTTCTCCTCCTGCCTTCAATCTTTCACAGCATCAGGGTCTTTTCCAATGAGTCAGGTTTTCACAGCAGGTGGCCAACGTGTTGGAGCTTCAGCTTCAGCATCAGTCCATCCAATGGTTGATATTCAGGGTTGATTTCCTTTATGATTGACTGGTTTGATCTCCTTTCTGTCCAAGTGACTCTTGGATATATAATCTTCTTGGATTGATCCCTTGATCATTCATAGTGTTCTTTTCTATCTCATATAACAGTCTTTATTTTGAAGTCTATTCTGTCTGAAATGAGTATTGCTACTCCAAATTTCTTTGGTTTTCATTTACATGTAATATGTTTCCATTCTGTCTCTTAACAGTCAGTATGTATCCCTAGATCTGAAGTGGGTCTCTTGTAGACAGTATAAACATGGTCTTGTTTTCATGTCCATTCAGCCAGTATATGTCTTTTGGTTGGAACATTTAATCCATTTAAATTTAATGTACTTACTTACTGATATGTATGTTCTTATGCCTTTTTAAATACATTTTTATTGTGATATAATTTATTTACAATGTCATTTTAGTTTCTGCTATATAGCAAAATGAGTCAGTTACACATATATCAACTCTCTTCTAGATTCTATTCCCATATAAGTCATGACAGTGTATAGAATACTGAGCTATACACTAGGTTCTTGTTAGTTCTCTTTTTTTTAAAGCTAGCTATTTTTTAAACTGGTTTGGGTTTGTTTTCATAGGTCCTTTTTCTTTCCTTCCTTTGTTTTCTTCTCTTTTGATTTGATGAATATCCTTAGTGTTGTATTTGGATCTTTGTTTTTCTTTTTTGTGTGTTTATTTATTGTAAATTTTTGGTTTGCACTTACCAAGAGGTCTTGGTATAGCAGTTTATATACAAAGAAATTGCTTTAGCTCTTAGTCTCTTAATTCAATGAATTTCCAACAACTTGTATTTGAACATTCCTCTTCTCATGATCTCTAGCTTTGATACTATATTTAGTTTTGGAGGATTTCCTACTTTTACTTTATGTTTGCCTTTATCAGTGAGCTTTTCCATTCATAATTTTCTTGCTTTTAATTGTACTGTTTTCTTTTCCACTTAGAGCTTTATTCTTTATTCTTTTCAGCTTTATTGTAAAGCCAATATGGTGGTGCTAAATTTCTTTAGCTTCACTTTTCTTAGCTTTTGCTTGTCTATAAAGATTTTTTTTTTCTGCATTAAGTCTGATAGAAGATTGTTATTGGATATAGCATTCTTGGTTATAGATTTTTCCTTTTCATGACTTTAAATATACGGTGAAGCTCTTTTCTGTCCTGTAGAGTTTTTGCTGAAAAATCATCTGATAACTTTATGAGAATCCATAAAGTTATGTTATTTGCTACTTTTCCTGTGTTGCTTTTAGTATTATCTCTTTGTCTTTAATTTTTTTTTTTTTTTTTCAAATTTGATTACTCTATTTTTCAATGTGTTTCTACTTGGGTTCAGCCTGTATGGGATTCTCTGCACTTCCAAGATTTGGGTGACTGTTTCTTTTCCCATGTTAGGAAAATTCTCAGTTATTGTCTCTTCAAATAATTTTTAGGTCTCTTCTCTCTCTGTTCTCCTTCTGGGACCATATAATTAGAATGTTAGTGCACTTGATGTTGTTTCAGAGGTCTCATAAACTGTTCTTTTTTTTTTTACTACTTGTTTTCTCTTCTGTGACAATGGTTTCCACCACTCTATCTTAAGCTCACTTATCTGTTTTTCTGCCTCATTTATTCTGTTGTTGATTCCTCCTATTGTATTTTTAATTCCATTTTTCATACTGTTCAACTCCATTCTTTAAATCTTGTAGCTATTTGTTAAATATTTCCTTTCTTCTTAGTCTGATGTCCTCATTATTCTGAAATATTGAATCATCTTTACTATTACTACTATTAATTCTTTTTCAGGTAGATTGCTTATCTAACCTTCAATTAGGTTCTTCAATGATTTTAGTCTCATTCCTCTACTTAGATCACAGAATCACAGAAAACTAATCAACTGATCACATGGATCATAGCCCCGCCTAACTCAATGAAACTATGAGCCATGCCGTGAAGGGCCACCCAAGATGGACTGGTCATGGTGGAGGGTTCTGACAAAACGCGAGAAGGCAATGACACTGGAATTTGCCACTGGAGAAGGCAATGGCAAATCACTTCAATATTCTAGCCTTGAGAACCCCATGGACAGTATGAAAAGGCAAAAAGATACGAAATTGAAGATGAACTATCCAGGTCGGTAGGTGCCCAGTATGCTACTGAAGAAGAGTGGAGAAATAACTCCAGAAACAATAAAGATATGGAGCCAAAGTGAAAACAACACACAGTTGTGGATGTGTCTCATGATGGAAGTAAACTTCAATGATATAAAGAACAGTATTGCAAAGGAACCTGGAATGTTAGGTCCATGGCTCAAGGCAAATTGGAAATGGTCAAACAGGAGATGGCAAAAGGGAACATCAACATTTTAGGAAACAGTGAATTAAAATGGACAGGAAAGGGCAAATTTAATTAATATGACCAATATATCTACTACTGTGGACAAGAATCTCTTAGAAGAAATGGAGTAGTGCTCATAGTCTACAGTAGTCTGAAATGCAGTATTTGGGTGCAACCTCAAAAATGACAGAATAATCTCTGTTTGTTTCCAAGGCAAACCATTTAATATCACAGTAATTCAAGTCTATGCCCCAACCACTAATGCTGAAGAAGCTGAAGTTGAACAGTTCTATGAAGACCTGCAAGACCTTCTAAAGCTAATACCCAAAAATGATGTTCTTTCCATCATAGGGGACTGGAATGAAAAAGTAGAAAGTCAAGAGATACATGGAATAGCAAGCAAGTTTGACCTTGGAGTATGAAATGAAGCAGGGCAAAGGCTAACAGTTTTGCCAAGAGAACACACTGGTCACAGCAATCACCCTCTTCCAACAAAACAAGAGACAACTGTGAACATGGACATCACCAGATGGTCAATACCAAATTCAGATTGATTACATTTTCTGTATCCAGAGATGGAGAAGATCTATATAGTCAGCAAAAACAAGACCAGGAGCTGACTGTGGCTCAGATCATGAACTCCTTATTGCCCAAATTCAGACATAAATTGAAGACAGTAGAGAAAACCACTAGACCATTCAGGTATGACCTAAATCGAATCCCTTATGATTGATTATACAGCAGAAGTGACAAATAGATTCAAGGGATTAGATCTGATACAGTGTCTGAAGAATGATGGACAGAGGTTTGTGACGTTATACAGGAGGCAAGGGTCAATACCATCCCAAAGAAAAAGAAATGCAAAAAGGCAAAATGGTTGTCTGAGGAGGCCTTACAAATAGCTGAAAAAAGAAGAGAAGATAAAGGCAAAGGAGAAAAGGAAAGATATACCTATCTGAATGCAGAGTTTGAAATAATAGCAAGGAGAGATAAGAAAGTCTTTGTAAGTGATCATTGCAAAGAAATAAAGGAAAAATCAAAATAAGAAAGACTACAGATCTCTTCAGAAAAATTAGAGATACCAAGGGAGCACTTCATGAAAAGATGGGCATAATAAGGACAGAACAATATGGGCCTAAAAGAAGCAGAAGATATTAAAAAGAGGTGGCAAGAATACCCAGAAGAACTATGTTAAAAAAAAAAAAAAAAAAAAAAAACTTGCTGACCCAGATAACCATGATGGTGTGATCACTCACCAAGAACCAGTCATCCTGGAGCCTGAAGTCAAATGGGCCTTAGGAAGCATCACTATGAACAAAGCTAGTGGAGGTGATGAAATTCCAGTTCAGCTATTTCAAATCTAAAAGATGATGCTGTGAAAGTGTTTTGCTCAATATGCCAGCAAATTTAGATAACTCAGCAGTTGGCCACAGGACTGAAAAGATCAGTTTTCATTCCAATTCCAAAGAAAGGCAATGCCAAAAATATACTCAAACTACCACACAATTGCACTCATCTCACATGCTTGCAAAGTAATGTTCAAAATTCTCCAAACCAGTCTTCAATAGTACTTGAATCATGAACATCTGGATGTTCAAGCTGGATTTAGAAAAGGCAGAGGAACCAGAGATCAAATTGCTAACATTTGCTGGATTAAAAAAAGGCAAGAGTTCCAGAAAAACATCTACTTCTGCTTTATTGACTATGCCAAAGCATTTGACTGTGCAGATCACAACAAACTATGGAAAATTCTTGAAGAGATGGAAATACCAGATCACCTTACCTGCTTCCTGAGAAATCTGTATGTAGCTAAAAAGCATCAGTTAGAACCAGACATGGAACAATGGACTGGATACAAATTGGGAAAGGAGGATGTCAAGGCTATACATTGTCACCCTGCTTATTTAACTTATATGCAGAGTACATCATGGGAAATACCAGGCCGGATGAAGCACGGGACAGAAACAAGATTGATGAGAGAAACATCAGTAACCTCAGATATGCAGATGATATCACGCTTATGGCAGAAAGTGAAGAATAACTAAAGAGCCTCTTGATGAAAGTGAAAGAGGAGCATCAATAAGTTGGCTTAAAATTCAACATTCAAAAAACTAAGATCATGGCATCCAGTCCCATTACTTCAAGGCAAATTGATGGGGAAACAATGGAATCAGTGACAGACTTTATTTTTTTTAATTAATTAATTTGTTTTAACTGGAGCCTAACTTTACTTTTTGGGCTCCAAAATCACTGCAGATAGTGACTCAAGCTATAAAATTAAAAGACGCTTACTCCTTGGAAGAAAAGTTCTCACCAACCTAGACAGCATACAAAAAGGCAGAGACAATACTTTGCCAACAAAGGTCCATCTATTCAAAGCTATGGTTTTTCCAGTAGTCATGTATAGATGTGAGAGTTGGGCTATAACTAAAGCTGTGCGCCGAAGAATTGATGCTTCTGAACTGTGGTGTTTGAGAAGACTCTTGAAAGTCCCTTGGACTGCAAGGAGATCCAACCAGTCAATTCTCAAGAAATGGACAGGGAAGCCTGGTGTGCTGCAGTCCACGGAGTCTCAAAGAGTTGCTCATGCCTGAGTGACTGAACTGAACTGAACTTCACCTGGAACATATTCCTCTACTGTCACATTTTTACTAACTCTTGTGTTTGTGATCCCGTGGACTGAAAGACTGTGTTTTTCCTTGCTTCTGATATCTGCCCCCTAGTGGATGAGGCTGGTCTAATAGGCTTATGTGGGCTTCCTCCTGGGTGGGACTAGTGCCTGCCCAGTGGTGTGTGGAGTTGAGTCTCGTCCCTCTTGTGGGAAGTGCCATGCTCAGGAAGACTTTAAGCAGTCTACTAGTTGATGGTGGAGCTCTTTCCCCAGCATGTTGGTTGTTTCGTCTCAGGCATCCCAGCACAGCTGTTGAGTGGAGCTAGGTCTTCACATAAAATGGTGGTCTCTACTACTGATTCCTTTCAATGTTTGTTGTGTTGTTGTTGTTGTTTTAATTTCAGCTATTGCATTTTTGCATCTCTAATTCTTTATATTTTCTATTTTTGTTGTTGTTGTTGAAACTCTCTGTGTCCATACTTTTTTTCCACAAGTTCATTGGGATTCTTTACAATCACTACCTTGCATTCTTAATCACATAGTCATTATCCTCTCCACTTATGTTTTTATTTTTGAGTTTTGTCTTAGTAATTTATTTGGTACATATATCTCCATATCATCATTTTGTAAATGCTCTCTATTTATTTCAATGTGTAGGTAGTTTGGTTACATTCCTCAATCTTAGAGAAGCAATCTTATGTAGAAGACTTTTTTTTTTTTTTTTCCAGCAGCACATTCTTCTCTATTTACCCTGGATATGTGCTCTAAGTATGCCTTATATGTGTGAAGTGTGAGCCCTCCTATTGTTGCATGGTGTCTGCCATTATTGTACTGCTAAGCTGAGCTGGCACCTTGCCCCTTGGGCTACCAGGTCCTACATTTTACAGTGGATAGTGGCAGAATTGTGCCTAGAGCCTTGTCCCAGTGTAGCTGACTGGAGGTTCTGTTGCTGGTACCAACTTGCTGGTGGGTGGACACTAGTAGGTTATAGGAAGAATCCCAAAAGTATGATTCTCAGCAGTAGAACCCTTGTAGTTAGACAATCTCAAAAAAAAAAAAAAAAAAAAATCACTGTTTCCACTGTCTATATCCTCCGGTAGGCTCTCCTAGATCAATAAGTGGGTCTGACCCAGGACTCTTTTGAAATTATTGCCTCTGTGTTGGGTCTCAGAATCTGTGAGATTTGTTTATGTGCCCTTTAAGAAGAGAACCTTTTTCCTACAGCCCTACGGCTCTCTCATATGCAAGCCCCAGTGACCCTCAAAGCCAAATATTCTGTATGTTCATCTTCCTGGTACAGTGTTCCTGGACTTAAGAGCCTAATGTGGGTCTCAGATCCCTCTCTCCTCAACAACCTCTGCAGTTGTGATTATCCATCCATTTTTCAGGTCATCTACCTGTGGGTATGTAGAGTATTGACTAAAGCATCTCTGAATCTCCTACTAGTCTTTTGTGGTTCTTTCTTTATATCTTTAGAAAGATTTTTTCTGTCTTCAGGTTCTTCTCATAGATAGCTACTATGCAAATAGTTGTCATTTTATTGCGCTTGTGGGAGGAAGTGAGCTCATGTCATCCTACCCTGCCATCTTGGCCACACACCTTAAATATTTTGATTAAAAAATTTAATCAATTTAAAAATATTTAAAGTTTTCCAATTTTTATATGTTAAAATGAATATTTTTATTAAATAGCAATAATCAAGTACTGAAAACGATCCAAAATATATTGAATGTGACAGAATTAGCAATTTCTGAGCACACTCACTGATCAACCTACAAATAAATTTGAAATGTTTAAAAAGTTGCATTTGAATTTAGTTGATAAAGACATTCTACCTATAAAGAAGCTTGGTAAATTAACATTTTCATCAATCTCCACTTCATATTTGACTTTTTATTAATCATAATATTTAAGTATTATGTTTGTTTGCTTTCAGTAATTCAGTTCTAGATTTAAGGACATATATCTTTCCAGTAGAGTTGACTGTATATTTATTTATTCAAAGATTGGGTAAAACAAGCTTTACTTTATTCTATGTACTATTGTGTACATACCATTTAGATAAAGTTGACAAGGTTAGAAAATTGATATGGCTTTTAAAACATAATGTCTTGGAAGACTTGAAAATCAGCAAATTTACTTTTGCAAAATGTTGAAGCTCTTTCTAATCTGTAACAGAAATCAACTGGAATGTTAAAAAGTTAAATTAACCAAAACATTAGACAAACATATCAGTGCAACAGAATAGAGAGCACAGAAATGGACCCACACAAAAAGTTTGGTTTACTTTTGACAAATGTAAGAAAATAAATGGACACAAGACAGTCTTTTCAATAAATGGTGCTGAAACAACTTAACATTCACATACATTTAAATACACATTTAAGTTCAAAAAATATGATGAACAATTTATTCCCATCATAAATTTTAATTCAAATGAAGTTAAAATAGATCTTAATATAAACACAGTACTATAAAGTATTTAGCAAATGACACATGAGAAAATCTAGATGACTTTGGTTTTGACAATGACCTTTTAGATACAACAACAAAGTCATGGTCTATGAAAAAAATAATTGATCAATTGAACTTCATTAAAATTAAAAACTTCTGTTCTGCCAAAACACTGTGAAGTAAATGGGAGACAAGCTGCAAACTAAGAAAAAATTCTTACAAAAGACATTTGAAAAAGAACTGCTACCATATGTATATACACAAACAATTTAAACTCAATAATAAGAAAATAAACAACTTTGTTTAAAAAAAAAAGAAAGAAAGAAAGACATCTGAACAGACATCTTACCAAAGAAGATATAAAAGTTGTTTGAGCATTGAAAAGATGACTAATATCACATGTCATTAAGAAAGTGCAAGTTAAAAAAGCATACCACTACATATTTATTAGAATAGCCAAGACCCTGACAACATCAAGTTCTAGAAAAGATGTGAATCAATAACAGCTCTCATTTATTGTTGATGGGAATGTAAAACAGAATAGCCATTTTGGAAAACAGTTTACCAGTCTCTTACAAAACCAAATATATTCTTACCAAAAAATATAGAAATCATGCTCCTTGGTATTTCCCAAGTGAGCTAAAAATTTGTGTTCAAGCAAAAGCCTGCAATGAATGTTTATAGCAGTTTTATTTATAATTGCCAAAACTTCAAAAACCAAGACATCTTTTAGTTGATGAATGGATAAAAACTGTTATACGTCCAGTCAATGGAAAGCCATTCACTACTAAAAAGAAAAGAGCTATCAAGTCTAGAAAAGAAATGCAGGAATCCTAAATGCATAATACTAAGTGAAATAAGCTAATCTGAAATATATATATATAATTTCAATTATATAAACTTTTGGAAAACATTAAAATATGGAGACAGTTAAGAGGTCAGTGAGTGGACAGGAGTTTGTGCTTCGTGGAGCACAAATACATTTTAGCATTAAGGAACTACTCTGTATGAAACTATAATGATGGATACATATCGTTATGCATTTATCAAAATCCAAAATTGAAGCATAATGGATTTGGGTAACTATGAACGTGGGTGAAAACATTATCCCAATATGTTTATTGATGGCAACAAGTGTACCACAAGGGTAAAGGATGCTGATAGTGGGGAATACTCTGCATGTGAGTGTATGAGGAGGGAGGAGCCAAAGCAAAAACAACGCCCAGTTCTGGATGTGACTGGTGATAGAAGCAAAGTCTGATGCTGTAAAGAGCAATATTGCATAGGAACCTGGATTGTTATGTCCATGAATCAAGGCAAATTGGAAGTGGTCAAACAGAAGGTGGCAAGAGTGAACGTCAACATTTTAGGAATCAGTGGACTGGAATGGGAGAATTTAACTCAGATGACCATTATTTCTACTACTGGAGGAAAGAATCCCTTCAAAGAAATGGAGTAGCCTTCATAGTCATCAAAAGAGTCCAAAATACAGTCCTTGGATGCAATTTCAAAAACAACAGAATGATTTCTGTTCTTTTCCAAGTAAAAACATTCAACCTCACAGTAACCCAAGTCTATGCACTGACTGAAGAAGCTGAAGTTGAATGGTTCTATGAAGACCAACAAGACCTTCTAGAACTAAGACCCCAAAAAGATGTCCTTTTCATTATAGGGGACTGGAATGCAAAAGTAGGAAGTCAAGAGACACCTGGAGTAACAGGCAAATTTGGCCTTGGAGTACAGAATGAAGCAGGGCAAAGGCTAATAGGGTTTTGCCAAAAGAATGCATTGGTAAAGCCAAATACCCTCTTCCAATAACACAAGAGACGACTCTACACATGGACATCATTAGATGGTCAATAGCAAAATCAGATTGATTATATTCTTTACAATCAAAGATGGAGAGGCTCTGAGCTGACTGTGGCTCAGATCATGAACCACTTATTGCCAAATGCAGACTTAAATTGAAGAAAGAAAGGAAAACCACTAGACCATTCAGGTATGACCTTATGATTATACATTGGAAGGGAGAAATAGATTTAAGGTATTAGATCTGATAGACAGAGTGCCTGATAAACTATGGAGCGAGGTTCATGACATTGTACAGGAGACATGGATCAATATCATCCCCAAGAAAAAGAAATGCAAGAAAGCAAAATGGCTATCTGAGAAGGCCTTACAAATAGCTGTGAAAAGAAGAGAAGTGAAAAGTAAAGGAGAAAAGGAAAGATATACCCATTTGAATGCAGAGTTCCAAAGAATAGCAAGGAGAAATGAACCTTCCTCAGTGATCAGTGCAAAGAAATAAAGGGAAAAAATAGAATGGGAAAGACCAGACATCTTTTCAAGAAAATTAGAGATATCAAGGGAACATTTCATGCAAAGATGGGCTCAATAAAGGACAAAAATGGTATGGACCTAACAGAAGCAGAAGATATTAAGAAGAGATGGCAAGAATACACAGAGGAACTGTACAAAAAAGATCTTCATGACCCAAATAACCACAATGGTGTGATCACTCACATAGATCCAGCCATCCTGGAATGTGAAGTCAAGTGGCACTTAGGAAGCATCCCTAAGAACAAAGCTAATGGAGGTGATGGAATTCCAGCAGAGCTATTTCAAATCCTAGAAGATTATGCTGATAAAGTGCTGAACTCAACATGCCAGCAAATTTGGAAAACTCAGCAGAGGCCACAGAACTGGAAAAGATCAGTTTTCATCCCAATCCCAAAGGAAGGCAATGTGAAAGAATGCTCAGACCACTGAAAGGTTGTTGCTGAACAATAAGACGTGGGATTCTTGGCCTCCAGAGGAGACGAATTCAATCCGGGGCCAGAGATGAGGCTGGATTGCTCAGAGCTTTTGTGTAATAAAGTTTTATTAAAGTATAAAGGAGATAGAGAAAGCTTCTGACATAGGCATCAGAAGGGGGCAAAAGAGTACCCCTTTGCTAGTATTAGCAATGGAGTTATATTCTCTCCAATGAATCCAAAGAATGTCTGGAGGTTGTAAAGACCTCACCAGACCTACTCCCATAATTTACATTTTAAGATAATAGAGTTGGCCAGAAGGTTTAATCCAAAGATTGTCCTCAGGCAGGATACATCCTTGTAAAGACCAGACCTACTCCCATAATTTATGTTTTAAGATAACAGAATTAGCCAGAGGGTTTAATCCAAAGACTGTCCTCAGGCAGGATACATTATTGTTATATAGTCACTCACAATCTGTTAATGAAAAGAAAGGAATGTCATAAAACTTAGAATGGCACCAGATAATTCATCCCTGGCCATAAAATGATTGACTTGAATCTTGTAGAAGGGCAGATTACCAACAAATAGTTTCATTTACATAGATTAGGGGAACAATACCTGAGTAAGTAGGTTGGGCCATTTGGCAGAACCAACTTGAAGATAGAGTCATAGCTTAAGACAACATTTCCATAAGAAAAAGAAATGTATTGGTTAACTCAAGGTTTGAGAGTAGTTAGCTTCAGGTGAAACCAGGTGTCATGGCAACACAGCATTTTAAGAGAAACCTCCTTTTAAATTTGTATAGAGAAGAAAAAATATCACTGGTTTGTTTCCTCCTGCCGTTTAAGAGAGATAAAAATGTCTAGCACTTGCAGCCTCTTTCCTCCGTTTGGAGACCCCTGGTCTTCCTGCCTGTTACCCTCTCACTACCGCACAATTGCGCTCATCTTACACGCTAGTAAAGTAATGCTCAAAATTCTCCAAGCCAGGCCTCAACAGTATGTGAACCATGAACTTCCAGATGTTCAAGCTGTTTTTACAAAAGGCAGCAGAACAAGGGATCAAATTGCCAACATCCGTTGGATCATCAAAAAAGCAAGAGAGATCCAGAAAAACACGTTATTTCTGCTTTATTGGCTATACCAAAGCCTTTGACCATGTGAATCACAACAAACTGTGGAAAATTCTGAAGGAGATGGGAATACCAGACCACCTGACCTGCCTCTTGAGAAATCTGTATGTAGGTCAGGAAGCAACAGTTAGAACTGAACATGGAACAAGAGACTGGTTCCAAATAGGGAAAGGAGTATGTCAAGGCTATATATTGTCACCCTGCTTATTTAACTTATATGCAGAGTACATCATGAGAAATGCTGGGCTGGAGGAAGCACAAGCTGGAATCAAGATTGCCGGGAGAAATATCAATAACCTCAGAGATGCAGATGACACCACCCTTATGGCAGAAAGCGAAGAAGAATTAAACAGCCTCTTGATGAAAGTGAAAGAGGAGAGTGAAAAAGTTGGTTTAAAGCTTAACATTCAGAAAACTAAGATCATGGCATCTGGTCCCATCACTTCATGGCAAATAGATGGGGAAACAGTGGAAACTGTGACTGACTTTATTTTTGGGCACTCCAAAATCACTTTCAGATGGTGACTGCAGTCACAAAATTAAATGACGCTTGCTCCTTGGAGGAAAAGTTATGACCAACCTAGATAGCATATTAAAAAGCAGAGACATTACTTTGTCAACAAAGGTCCATCTAGTCAAGGCTATGGTTTTTCCAGCGGTCATGTATGGCTGTGAGAGTTGAACTATAAAGAAAGCTGAGCACCAAAGAATTGATGCTTTTGAACTTGGTGTTGGAAAAGACTCTTGAGAGTCCCTTGGACTGCAAGGAGATCCAACCAGTCCATCCTAAAGGAAATCAGTCCTGAATATTCATTGGAAGGACTGATGCTGAAGCTGAAACTCCAATATTTTGGCCACCTGATGCAAAGAACTGACTCATTTGAAAGACCCTGATGCTGGGAAAGATTGAAGGTGGGAGGAGAAGGGGACAACAGAGGATGAGATGGTGGATAGCATCACTGATCCAATAGATGTGAGTTTGAGTAAACCCCAGGAGTTGGTGATGGACAAGGAGGCCTGGCATGTTGCAGTCCCTGGCGGAAGAAATAGCCATCCACTTCAGTATTATCGCCTGGAAAATTCCATGAACAGAGAAGCCTGGTGGGCTGCAGTCCACGGAGTTTCAAAGAGCTATACACGACTTAGCAACTGACCATGCATAAAGGTGCATACAACAAACAAAGTACCTATGAGAAAATAAATTTTATAGCTAAATCTAGAAATGACTTGTATTACTTCTACTTACAATCTATTGGACACATGAGTTATATGTCCCAGACTAAATACTAGAAGGGGAAAATAAAATTTTTCTGTATGCTCAGGAAGTCAATGATACTGTTTAGTTCAAAAATAGCATTTTGTCTGCCATGACCACCTATCTTTATCACTTTTCTTAATAAAATATTTTATTTATTTTTATCATAATTACCTACCTGGCTTTATACAAAAATTTGTTTCTATTTTTTAATTTCCATTCATCTATATCACACTAATGTTTATATTTATAACAATGTTTAAAGTCTTAAAATGCTTTTACCTGTATTATCTCAATTATCTCACAGCTACTCTATTACTATTTTGCTGGCATTTCAAAGATGTCATGAGCCATTCACAAATGCATAGAGCTACCAGGATTTTTTTTTTCTTTAACATTTTAGGTGGGGGATTGCCTACTGCACAAATTCACCTTACTTTTTGTTAACCTTCTCTAAGAGACCTTTTATTAATTTGGGATTCAGTGAGATTTCTTCAGTTGACTTGGATAACAGTTATTTTTTCAGTGGTTTTGTTGATTCTCTCTTCTAAACATTCCTATTTTCCCACTCTGAAGCATATGACATGCTATAGCTTAGTATTCTGTTAAGGTCATTTTCTCTTAAGTGTAGATACAGTTCCTTCTTAGAAGATTTGCTTTCTTTGTGGTCTTATGAATATGTGGAACTGCTCACAATTCATTTCTCCCCCTAAATATCCTTCATTATTTGTGTGACTCACTTATTTCAGGTATTTTATTTTTTCTTCTTTCAGACTACATATACTCTTTCTTTTCCTCAGTCTATTTCCTACTTGCCCACTTTCTGAGCTGGAGCTCTCTAAAATTTTATTATCACATGATACATATGTATACTGGAATTTTCCTTTCATCGCATTTAATCTTCAAAATCTTTCAAATTTCTTCACACCCAATTTAGTTTCTACTATAGTGTTAAAAAATATCCACAACCTTAAAGCTGAGTTATGTTTTATTCAGCTGGAACTTTTCAGGACTTCAAGCCTGGGAAGCAGCATCTCAAGTCATCTTGAGATAACTGCTCCTGGGCTTGAAGTCCTAAAATTTGCCACCAAATAAAACATACCTTTGCAATTTTTTTTTTAAACTGACAGTTATGGGGACCATGATAAAGGGACCCAGAGTAGACATCTCTTCCACTTGAACTTTACAAGGATATGGAGCCGTGGTACCAGCAGATGCCCTAATATTCATCTGCCTCCTTGGGGAGTGAGTCCAGATAAATTTGAGTGAGTCTCCCTTGGTTCTAGTATCTCCCATTATTGGTTGATAATCCTACATTTTATTCAGTGGGGAAATAGTTTATCCTTGAAACTTGGTTTCAAGAAGAGGTACATGGGTTACTCAGTTTAGACACTGAGAGGGTTATCTTTAGTCAAAGGACGGGGAAGAGTTTGCTTAGGTTAGGTGCTGAGAGGGTTGTCTTGAGTGTAAAAGGCACTGGGAAGATATTGCTTGAGTAGGCAATCCTCAGGGTACAAGGCACTGGGAAGACTAGTCTGCATACTGAGTGGCTGCTTGTCCTCGGTTTAGAGACTGGGAAGACTTTGCTCAGTGAGGTGGGACTGAGTTATTATGGGGGAAGACTGGCCTGTTGCTTTTCCTTAAATTGGCAACCTTAATAGTAGCCAGTGATTATATCCAAATTATTTCCAATGATTGGCTATCTTGTGAGAATAAAACTAAAATCTTATGAGAGCTTCTGAGCTCCAAAGTAGTGACTCTCTGTTAATGACTGGCAATGGCTTTCTCAGACAACTGAAAAACAGGAGTGGTGGAAAGTGAAAGCGTTAGTCTCTCAGATGTGTCTGACTCTTTGCAACCCCATGGACTGTAGCCTGACAGGGTCTCTGGTCCATAGAATCCTCCAGGCAAGAATACTGGAGTGGGCTACCATTTCCTTCTCCAGAGGATCTTCCTGACCCAGGGATCAAACTTGGGTATCCTGCATTGCAGGCTGATTCTTTATCACCTGAGCCACCAAGGAAGTGGTGGAGTCAAGACCTCAGGCCTCGAAGTTGTCCCCATAGGGAAACCCACTCATGCAATTAACAAATTGCTCAATCAGGGACACTCTCCAAAATTTACCATTCTGTGATATAAGCACTTGTGGAAGCATTTTACCCCACTAAGATTACCCAAGACATGTGACAGGGTGCTGCATATAACAGCTCTGAGGCAACACCACAGAAGTTAAGTTTCCAATTCAGGACTGTTTTCCTTTAGGACTGACTGGTTGAATCTCCTTGCAGTCCAAAGGACTCTCAAAAGTCTTCTCCAACACCACAGTTCAAAAGCATTGATTCCTCAGCATTCAGCTTTGTTTATGGTCAAAATCTCACATCCATGCCTGACTACTGGAAAAATCAAAGATTTGACAAAACCGGACTTTGCTGGCAAAGTAATGTCTCTGCTTTTTAATATGCTGTCTAGGTTGGTCATAGTTTATCATCCAAGGAGTAAGTGTCTTTTAATGTCATGGCTGCAGTAACCATCTGTATTGATTTTGGAGCCCAAGAAAATAGTCTCTCACTGTTTCCATTGTTTCCCCCCATGAAGTGATGGGACCAGATGCCATGATCTTAGTTTTTTTAATGCTGAGTTTTAAGCCAACTTTTTCACTCTCCTCTTTCACATTCATCAAGAAGCTCTTTAGTTCTTTGCTTTCTGCCATAAGGGTGGTGTCATCTGCATATCTCAGGTTATTGATATTTCTCCCTGCAATCTTTATTCCAGCTTGTGCTTCATCCAGACTGGCATTGTGCATAATATACTCTGCATACAAGTTAAATAAGCAAGGTGACAATATACAGCCTTGATGTATGCCTTTCCCATTTGGAACCAGTCCATTTTTCCATGTCTGGTTATAACTGATTCTTCTTGACTTGCATACATATTTCTCAGGAGGCAGGTAAGGTGGTCTGGTTTTCCAATCACATGAAGAATTTTCCACTGTTTTTTATGATGCACACAGTCAAAGCATTCAGCATAGTCAATAAAGCAGAAGTATATATTTTTCTGAAACTCTTTCTTTTTCTATGATCCAACAGATGTTGACATTTTGATATCTGATTCCTCTGCCTTTTCTAAATCCAGCTTGAACATTTGGATGGTCATGGTTCACATACTGTTGCAGTCTTGCTTGGAGAATTTTGGGCATTACATTGCTAGTGCGTGAGATGAGTGCAATAGTGCAGTAGTTTGAACATTCTTTGGCATTGCCTTTCTTTGCAATTGGAATGAATACTGACCTTTTTCAGTTATCTGGCTATTGCTGAGTTTTCCAAATTTGCTGGCAGATTGAGTGCAGCACAGTCACAGGATCATCTTTTAGGATTTGAAACAGCTCAACTGGAATTCCATCACCTCCACTAGCTTTGTTCATGGTTGATGCTTCTTAAGGTCCACTTAACTTTGGACTCCAGGATGTCTGGCTCTAGGTGAGTAATCACATGATCATGGTTATCTGGGTCATTAAGATCTTTTTTGTATATCTCTTCTGTGTATTCTTGCCACCTCTTCTTAATTTCTCCTTCTGCTACATCCATACCATTTCTGTCCTTTATTGTGTCCATTTTTGCATGAATTGTTCCTTTGGTACCTCTAATTTTCTTCAAGAGATCTCTGGTCTTTTCCATTCTGTTGTTTTCCTCTATTTATTTTCATTGATCACTGAGGAAGGCTTTCTTATCTTTCTTTGCTCTTCTTTGGAACCCTGCATTCAAATGGCTATATCTTTTCTTTTCTCCTTTGCCTTTGGCATGCCTTCTTTTCTCAGTGATTTGTAAGGCTTCCTCAGACAGCCATTTTGCCTTTTTCCTTCTTGGGATGATATTGATCACTGCCTCCTGGACAATGTCATGAACCTCTGTCCATAGTTCTTCAGGCACTCTGTCTATCAGATCTAATCCCTTGAATTTATTTGTCACTTTCACTGTATAATCATGAGGGATTTTATTTAGGTCATACTTGTATGGTCTAGTGGTTTCCCCTACTTTCTTCAGTTTAAGTCTGAATTTGGCAAGAAGGAGTTCATGATCTGAGCCACAGTCAGCTCCTGGTCTTTTTTTTTTTTTTTTTTTTTTTGACTGTATAGAGCTTCTCCATCTTTGGCTGCAAAGAATTTAATCAATTTGATTTCAGTACTGAACAACTGGTGATTTCCATTTGTAGAATCATTTCTTGTGTTTTTGAAACAAGGTGTTTGCTATGCCCAGTGTGTTCTCTTGGTGAAACTCTGTTAGACTTTGTCCTGCTTCATTTTGTACTCTGAGGCCAAACTTGCCTGTTATTCCAGGTTTCTCATGACTTTCTACTTTTGCATTCCAGTCCCCTATGATGAAAGGGACATCTTTTTTGGTGATAGTTTTAGAAGGTCTTGTAGGTCCTCATAGAACCATTCAACTTCAGCTTCTTCAGCATTAGTGGTTGGGGCATAGACTTGGATGACTGTGAGTTGAGTGGTTTGCCTTGGAAATGAACTGAGATTAGTGGTACTAATCAGATGTGCTAAATTGTTTCTTACAATCTTTGTTGATTAAAATTTTTCCTCCTGCCTCAATAAAACTTGTATTCCAAATGATAACTATTGAATAATAGATCCCTCAATGAAATAGTTTTACTGATTGAAGGAAGATTTTTATCATTGTGGTTACTCACAACTTCCTTTTAGTCTCCATTGATGATTTTTTTTGTGGTTGTGTTGTGTTGAATTTTTTAGTCTGTGTCTCTAAAATTTGTACATTAGAAATTATGTCTCATATTGAAAGAGCAGCCACTGGATTTGAAACACGATGATGGCAAACAATATAAAACTGTAGCATTGCAAACAATCACAGTTAACTAGTGCTTTCCATATAATTTCATCCAGGCACCCTACTGGGTTTGACGTCTTCAGGGACAGATTCTGTCTGTCCCTTTTTCTAGTTTCCAATCATGTCATTACAAGAAATGTGAAATTTGATTTGATGAGCTTATTGATACTTCTTTTGAAGTATAAAACTGAATATCCTAACATGGACTTATCCCTGATATTCATCATAAGCTATTTAAACTCAATTGGCATGACTAGGTTTATTGTGAGGCAAATACATCAGTTGATGCACACACAAAAAAATAGTTGACAAGGTATATATACTCAGCATTGTGGAAACTACCACAAAAAGAAAAAGCATTTTCCAACTTTTAGGATGTCTCTGAGAGTAGAAAACAAATTAAGAACCAAGGACAACTTATTTGCTAAAATTATTGGAAAAGATTCTTACATGCAATAGTTCTGAAGAAGAAAAAATAAAGGATGTATTAGCAGCTGAAATGCCCTGTGAGAAGTGGTTCTTAAAACTGATAAAAGATTCAGTTAGAGAGGAGAACAGAAAGTTTAGAGAAAGATGTGGAAAGAGTAAAGTAATTAAGTTGAGAGCTAGTTTCTTTTTTAAATTGTGAGTGAGTATAAGAGGTAAATGAAGTTTTCTGGCTAATCCAAAGAGATTTATAAAGAAAGATGGGAAAGAGATCAGCTATTACAGTGGTCCTTTAGTTAGTGAAGAGAGGGTTCATTAAGTTCCCAAACAGCTAAAATCCATACATGGTATTCACATCTATATCCAGTCTTAGTATAAATACTTGAAATATTATGATAAAGTTGAAACAAAATGTATTAGGATGAGGTAAAAAGACTGAGTTTTTATTATGATTCTATTACAACCTAGCTGTGTAATGTTAGAAAACCTTGCTAATTTATCAGTTCTTGCTAATTCATCAGTTCTAGCAACTATAGAATGAGAAACTAGAAAGGGAAGTCTTTAATACATGTTCGACTTATAGAAAGCAAATAAGTAATAAGTGCCTCATCACTGCACTATTGGTTTCTGCATTTTCTTACTTACCAAATGATAATTGTTTAAATCTGTCATTTGGAACTCAGTGAGAATCTAGAAGGCTGAAGTCTTTTTCCTACAAAAAAAGAAATGAGGGACACAGAAAGCCTGGTGTTCTTGGGAGGGCTCCACAGAGTCCTACTTGGTCTTATGACTGCTACCAGATTTGCTCACAGGAACTTTTACATCTTCTATCTCGGTCTGCATTTCTCTCTCTCCCTCTTTCTCTCTCTTTCTCTCTCTCTCTCTCTCATTCAGATAGAATTCCCTTCATATGATGTCAGCAAATGTTTTGGTGTATTTTTTTTTTAATTCATTCATCCAAAAATGAATGGCTCCTATGCACCAGAGACAGTCTAACAAAGTAGGGAATAAGTCACATGTGGTTTCTTCTACCATAGAGTACACAGGCTTTTAGATATGGGAAAGCAAGGCAAAATTAGATACACAGACTATATATAACCATAGCACGCATGCAAAATTAGGAAAGTACACCAAAGTGACTGACAAAAATCTATAATTGACAGTATGTCGAAGGGGTCTATTTAGAAACAGTGGCCAAGGAAAGTCTGTCTAAGTAGTTAAAATTTGAGCTGAGACTTGAATATTGAGAGTGGTCATCTGTGTAAACTATCAGAGAAAGGGAATTCCAGACAGATGGGCTACATTTGCAAAGTCAGGAAAGATCTTGGCATGCTGTAGAAAATGAAAGCTTGTTGTGGAAGAACATAGTAAGTAAGTAGAATGATCTAGGCAAGGTTGACAAGTAGGCAACATAAAGACCAAGCAGGGTTTTTATAGTCCATGTAGGTTAGATGAAACTCTTATAGATTAAAATGTTAGAAACACAATTCAAACTAATTAAAATGATAAAAGGGGCTATATTAACTCAACTTTCTAAAAATTCCAAAGACCTCTCCCTTTCACTGTTTCTCAGGCCAGCTTTAATGATTTTTTTCTTCTCAACCACCTTAACCATTCATATGTACTGGAAAAGACAATTATCAGCAAATGTTATCCTACTCCTTCTTTGCATTCTCAGCAGAGAAATTAACCTCTTTCTATTCTCTACAATAAATATTATTATTAGTCAAACTTTGGTTATATATTTATTCATAAACATTTATTGTGGCCATAAATGTGACATGTGCTGGTTGAGCACTCATGGCTCAAATGATGCTGGGCATAAAGTCAGTCAGGCCCCAATCATATGAATTGAGACAGAGGAATGGATAAGTTCTCAACAAAGGAGAAAAAACACAGAAACTTCTGCATGTGTTTACATAATAGGTAAGATGGAAGATACTATGGGAATCCTCTTGATGAAAGTGAAAGAGGAGAGTGAAAAAGTTGGGTTAAAGCTCAACATTCAGAAAACTAAGATCATGGCATCTGATCCCATCACCTCATGGGAGATAGATGGGGAAACAGTGCAAACAGTGGCTGACTTTATTTTTCTGGGCTCCAAAATCACTGAACATGGTGATTGCAGCCATGAAATTAAAAGATGCTTACTCCTTGGAAGGAAAGTCATGACCAACCTAGACAGCATATTAAAAAGCAGAGACATTACTTTGCCAACAAAGGTCGGTCTAGTCAAAGCTATGGTTTTTCCAGTGGTCATGTGTGGATGTGAAAGTTGGACTATAAAGAAAGCTGAGCACCAAAGAATTGATGCTTTTGAACTGTGGTGTTGGAAAAGACTCTTGTGAGTCCCTTGGACTGGAAGGAGACCCAACCAGTCCATCCTAAAGGAGATCAGTCCTGGGTGCTCATTGGAAGGACTGATGTTGAAGCTGAAACTCCAATACTTTGGCCACCTGATGCAAAGAGCTGACTCATTTGAAAAGACCCTGATGCTGGGAAAGATTGAGGACAGGAGAAGGGGACGACGGAGGATGAGATGGTTGGATGTCATCACCAACTTGATGGACATGGGTTTGGATGGACTCTGGGAGTTGGTGATGGACTTGGAGGCCTGGCGTGCTGTGGTTCATGGGGTCGCAAACAGTTGGACACGACTGAGTGAATGGACTGAAATGAACTGAACTGAATTTACCATAAAGCATATTTCCACTGCTGCAATCTTGAAGAAGGCAGTAAAAGTCCTTAATTCCACAAGGACATTATCAGGATATCCAAAATGGTTAGAAGTGTATTTTGAGATCATTCTTTGGCTGTTTGTTTCATAGAATAAAGTTTTACATGGGACATAAAGGCTGTGCATAGGCAAGATAAGCTTTTTGTTTATTTCTTTAACATTCTAAAGCATAGGGCCTGCCCTTGGGGCAAGACCATTATAATGAGGAAAGTGTCAATATTGTGGGATGGTAATTAAGCATCCAAGAAAGGAACAAGGTTTAGGAGGCTTGAATCCAATATTCAAGGAAAATCCTCACACTTCTGCCTCTGACTCATCAGGAAACTTGGATTAATGCCTTAACCCCTCTAATCTCATGTATTCTCAATCTCACAGGGATGAGATTATAATTAGATGTGCAAAAATTTAAGAGAAATCCCAATCAAGTAAAGTCAAGAGACCAGAAGGGGTAGCTCTTACTCTGGATGAAAACAGAACCCAAAGGGAAGAAGGAAGTCTCCTCTTATTTCCTGGAAAGAAATCAGCCAATGAAAAACCATGGATTCTTTGTTTGCTAGAATCTTCCCAACTTCCTCTTTACCTCTGTAAAAGAGTCATCCTTCCCTTTCCATGTGAGAATTCCACATGACACCTTGTGCGAAAGGTCTCATCATTGTTGCAGACCCCAAATTGCAATTCTCTGCTGATCCTGAGTAAACTCATCTTGGCTAGAGAAGTAGCTAGCAGTCTATTTATTTTAGGTCCACATTTTGGTGGTCTGTTCAGAGATCAGAGAAGATGTCTGAAGGTTCCAGTGCTGGTCAGCTGTGGAAAGAGACCAAAACAGCCAAAATGGCATGTTCAGGCTCTCTTGCCCCACGTCTCATAAATAATGACTATGTAACTGCTAAGATCACTTACAACGCTGTGCATGCACATCACGAGGTACCTGCTTGGTCACGGGATATTTTGTGCTGTACATATATATGGGCTCCACCTAAAAAACGGCAGCGTTGCTTTTGAATCATGGGTGTGCCCTTTGGGTCAGCCATGAGAGAAGAATATAGGTGTATCTTCTGCTAAGGCTGCTGCGTCACCTAGGAGACAATACTGATGTGGCTGCTGCATCATCCAGGAGGGAGGCTGTGTTATGATTGTTGTGCCAGCCAGGAAAGAATAAATGTGTCTGCAATTCCTACAGCTACTTGAGTCTCCTTCCAGCCTCTTAGCTCATAACTTGCCTACCCTGTGTTCAGTAGACAGTGTGAACAGCCATACAATTGGCATCATGAGCAGGATCAGCAACACAACTGGTGTAATCAGCAGGAGGATGAGAAGCAATACATCAGCAATAGGTATGGTATCCACAAGTGAGCCCATTGTCACTCACTGCTTGTCTTGCCCATCCTAGAGTTTGAAGGTATATCTTTGTCTTGAATCTGAGTTCATGCTCTCTTTGCATTTGAAGATTTCCACTTTATTAAAGATCTAGTTTACAGTTTCATCTTTACTTTTAAGACCTGTTCTGTATGTGAGTAATCATTTGGCATATAGGTCTAATTTTGAGATTGGACTGTTTAAACCAAGGGTGACTGAGAAGCCATGTAACCATTCCTAAGGGAACAGGGGCTGCTCCAATAACTGTGGCTCTTCAGCCATTGGTCCACTCCCCTCTTCTCTATGCATGTATCTGTTGATGGACATTTAGGTTACTTCCTTATTTTACCTATTGTAAATAGTGCTGCTATGAGCATTCAGGTTCATGTAGCTTTATGAATTAATGTCCTTATTTTCTTCAGATATATACCCAGGAATGGAAATGTTGGATAATATGATAGTACAATTTTTAGCTTCTTGAGAAACCTCCATACTGTTTTTTCCACAGTGGTTGCACCCATTTAAATTCTTACCAACAATGCTTGAGGGTTCCACTTTCTCCACATTCTCACCAACAATTGCTTTTTGTATATTTTTTGATGGTGGTCATTTTGACAGGTGTGAGGTAATATCACGTTGTGGTTTTGATTTGCATTAATTGGTGATTAAGTGATGTTAAACATATCTTCATGTGCTAGCTGGCCATCTGCATTTCCTCTTTGGAAAAATGTCTATTCAGTTTTTCTGCCCATTTTAAAAATTAGATTTTTGTTTTGTTTTGTTTTTATCTTAAGTTGAGCTGGTTTTATGTTTAGAAACTTCAGTCTTTCTTCTTGCACATTTCTAAGTAAAATGGAACCATCTGATCAGAGACAATTTAGAATATCAATGGCCATGTTGGGGAAATTCAAAATTCCCCAACTTAGTTTCCTTAAGAAGAAATTGAACTACAACAGCTAAAGAATCTCCAGGACTGAGTGGAATGCTTATTTTGATTGGTATTTTGAGGATTACAAGCTTTATCAAGAACCTAAAATTGTCTCTCCACTAAATAAAATTTTAAGATTAATTGAGGCAAACAAATGACTAAAGGATGATAAAACAGGTCCTGAAACCTCAGGCGCCTCTTTCTTGGCTTATATGTCTTAAGCTCCACTTCTGACACAGTATTGCTTTCTCTCCCAACTCCTAATGACCAGACCCATGCTCTATCACTGTCTTCCTACATTTCATCTTTATGCTCAATTCTCTTAGAGTATTTATTTTATTAAACTTTCCCTTTTCAATGAAACTCTCCCATCCTTTTCTTCTGGAGTTGCCAGAAACTGTCTTAGACTTGAGAATTCTAAGAACTTAGAGGCTAAAACCTTAATTTCTTATATTCTCTGAACTGAAATGTGAGCATGGTCAAAGATTTTCCCAAAGTATCTAAAGGTCCTTATATATATGCTGAGAAATTTAATATAAGTTACTGAAACTTAGTGACCTGGTTTCTCTGACTTATATCAACTAAATCATTCTTTTGTCAGTGAAGGCCAGGCCCAGTACTGGATGAAAACCACTAACAGAAAATCACAAAAGGCCTCTAGAATTACAACCAGGAGAAAAGCCTGCTATCTTATTGCATAACCAGGCTCAAAAAATTGAGAGGTGATTCCTTTGAGCAATTCCTGGGCTTTTTTGAAAAAGTCTGCTAATTGGAACAAAATTCAGGCTTCTACACAAAAATCTGATTAATCTGTTCCTGACAATTCCAGTTGACTACACATCATTTTTCTGAGAAAATTCTTATGTTACTTTAGATATTTACTGCACCTGTATAGCTTTTAATTCTACATTTATTAATGGGTTGAACTGGGACCTTTACCTTATGGTAAAATAGTACCAGGATGTAATGGGAAACTCTGTTTACTCAAGATCTAGTTAATCTGCCAAACCAACTCTCTTGTACTTTAGATGAGTCATCTAAAAAGAAGACTATCAAAATTCTTAATCTTCAACTGTAGAAAATGAAGATGCCTAAATAAAATAAAAACCCTCCTAATTTCTATTATTGCAAATATCTAGGAAATTATAAAATAAATTGTTACAAATGTTATAACTACAGGCATCATCAGCCCTCTAAGCAGCTTTTCCAACATCTTCCCAAATCTCAATGATGCAGCTCAGAGGAATACAAGGGTTCTTCCCAATTCTCCCTCTTAATTGGCTTGGAGAAATGTCTCTCCAGATTGAGGATGAATTTCTTCCAATCATAACTGACAATAGTGCTGTACTCTCAATGCTCAACCCCACTAGTATAAAATAACCCCTGCCTCAAAGTACTAAAACATTTCAAATAGTGGAGATCTCTAATTAGCTTCAATAAATTTCTTATTTCTGAACCTATTTCCTTTTGTTAGGTCCTTTGAGAGGTACACACTCTTTTCTCCTTAGTTTATCCACCCTATCCATTTCTTTCTCTCCAAAGGGGAACAAATTATAGAATTTAATATTAGTCATCAAAGTAACCAACTAAGTGAATTAAATGACTTTTTGACACCTTTTGTTTGCTTCATCCGTGACTGTACTAGAGCTGATTCTGAAGACACTCATCATTTGTCCTTGTTAAATCAGCTGCTTCCTTTCTTATGGGCAAAATCTTCAACTGTTGGCAAAATTCATGGCACACCTCCCATAAAGACTTTTAAATAATTCCTCAAAACCTCTTTCAGGAGTCAATTAATGCCCTATAAGTTTATAGGCATAACACCCATAGTAGAGAATTACAGTGCTTAAGGTCCCATTATCTCTTGTATTAATATCTGTAACAACTCCCCAACACCATTTTACCAGAGAACGATGTTGATCAAAAGGGGGTAAATGTAAAAATAAATTAATAAATCAACAAAAATCTCAATTAAATAGTGTTGGAAGGTCTTTTGTGCCCTGCTATTATAGCAAAGTTCAACAAATAGAAGAAAGACTCCTCTTCTTCCCTGGAAAGGACTCAGCCAATGCGAAGCCTTGAACTGTGTTTACTACAGTTTTCCCAACTTCCCTTTCCCTTTTTAAAAAGATTCTACCTTCCCTTGCAATCAATACAAGGGGTTTCACATGGCTCACCATGGTTGCAAACCCTGAAATGCAATTTCTTGCTGATCCTGAGCAAACCTGTTTTTGCTAGAGAAATATATGGCAGTCTATTTATTTCAAGTCAACAGATGTAATACAACTTTATTGTGCTCAACACAGTAGTGGACACAATGTAAACGGTTAAGAAATGTTACCCATCATTATTAATTGCTAAATGATGTATTTGTATCTAAAAATCCCTAAAATCTTTTTTTCAAGGCCAAAAGTCATGAATTCCATGTTATTTTTTTCTATGGCTCAGTAACATTTGGTGTAAAGTGTAGATAATAACATTTATTAATATAAAGTATTAATTTAGAAAAGAATTACTGTGAATCTAAAGAATGCATTGGAGAATATTGAAAAATGAAATATAGAGTTATTATCACAAAATTATTTATGAAATTGATCATGCCTTCTGTTTCCTTTTAGAGTCCCTTTGTTACCCATGATCCTTAGCTTAATATAATATGCTTATCACCACATAAATATTTAAGTTGTTCTCTTTGGAATGAGATACTATGTGTATGTGATATAAAGGAAAAGGTAGGAAGATTTAGACCCTTACAGTCTCTGATAATTTTTATTCCACTCTACCACATACTAGCTTTGAGATTTTGAACAAATTGCTCAACTATTTTATTCATTAGTGTATTCATCTGTAATCAAAGTGGGAAAGATTTATCTTTGTAAGTGGCCCAGTGACGAAGAATCTGCCTGCAATACAGGAGACACAGCAGACATGGGTTTTATCTCTGGGTTGGGAAGATTCCATGGAGGAGGGCAGTGCAGCCCACTCCAGTATTATTGCCCCAACACAAAGGGGCCAAGCACAGCGGAAGAGTGATATGGGGATTATGCTGTTAAAGTCCTGAACACGGAGTGAAGATTCAATAAATAACAATTATTAATACTAAGCATCGGAGCCTCTCAGGTGGTAAAGTATCAGTGGTAAAGTATCTGCCTGCCAATGTAGGAGATGCAAGATCTGCAGGTTCAGTCCCAGGGTTGGGAAGATCCCCTGGAGTAGGAAATGGCAACCCATTCCAGTATTCTTGTCTGGAAAATTCCATGGTCAGAGGAGCTTTGTGGGCTACAGTACGTGGAGTCGCAAAGAGTCGGACACGATTGAGCAGATGCACACACACACACACACACACATTATTACTAAGCATTAAAGCATACAAAAACACACATTAATGTTAAGCATTAAAGAATTATAAGTACATGAGAAACAGTCATTTATTTCAAGAATATTTCAATCTAGATATGAAGTGAAAAAAAATTCTCTTCTGTCTTCTACACCACTGAGAGGAACTTCTGATATTAGACCACTGAAGAACTGCTAACATCAAGCATCATTGAAGAAAATGAAAACCATCATGATTAGAGTTACTTATTAGTACTTATTGGTACCTGTGAAAATATCCTCTTCTTAGTTAATATTATCGTTGAAGAGTTCAAAGTAACTTTCTGGTGGAAAATTAACTGATACAATGCAAGATAGAATTGAATTCCAAATTATATAATTAAAGTTAGATAATTAAAAGGCAGTTGAACTGCAAATCCTAATATGAATCAAAGCATATTTCTACTGATCTGTGAAGAAAACATTTATGAAAGATACAATTTTGATCCTAAAGGGCGTCTGTGACATATATCACTTCTCATTGCAAGAATTTTGGAGTGGGCCAATATAACAAAATCAGAAAGAGCTTTTCCAATTGACAAGTTCTGTGAGTCTTGAGTCACTTGTGTTCTCTCTCTCTGGGGCCCACTTCTTCTACCCTACCACCCATGTTTTATTCAATAGTACCTTTATAATCGAAATCAAATCTCCAAAATTTTCTCACGCTCTCACTTCACAACACACTTTGCTTCTCTGGTATAAATGGGACCTGTGATTAAAATGAATTAATTGGAATATCAGAAACATATACTCACTTTTTCTAAACAATGGAAAGAACTGACTGAATATGTGGAAGCCCTATCTTTAAATTATTTACAATACAGGGAAAATATCCAACTGAAAACCAAGGAAATGATACTTGTTCAAACTCTATGGGTCAGGGTTCATTAAATGTTGGGAGAGAGATGTCTATTTGCTTCTAAGTAAACCATTGTGTGACTTATTGTAGTTCTTATAGATTAAAACATATGCATTCCAATAACTTAAATATGAGGACAGGACAACAAAAAGCCTTCATTTTTTTTTAGTTACAAGCATGTAATTACCCCTGGATCCACTTTGACTCCTGTTCAGGTTCCACCTGTGCAGATTAATTGAATTCCAAAAGCTGGAGAATGAAAATACATATTATTCTAAAGGGAGTACCATAATCCACTGCACATATTTCCTGAGTATCTGTAATATACTCAAAACAAAAAGGAGGTAAATTACAGAACAACACATACAAAGATATGAGATATGACCAGAGATTCAAGATGAATAAAAAAATAAGTTAACCAAGTAATATATGAGCATAAGTATATTATATATCTACATGCTTTAGATCACAAATGAAAAATGGATTCAAGTCAGTGGAAAATAACAAGAGCTAAAAAAGCCAGTTTTGGATTCACAGGAATAGCGAATCCTGATCTGACATTAGAGGAATGTATTGAATTTAGAGAGAAAGAAATGGAGACTACTGGAAGGATACAGACACACAAAATAAAAATCTTACATCACAGTTACATGATAGGTGTTATTAAGTAATAATATGAGAATTAATATATTATTACAGACATACCACAAAGTCATCTACCTGAAGCCTCTTTCTCACATTGTAAATATTTCCTTGTTTTAACTCATAACTATAATGAGAGGAGAAAACACTAGCCACCCATTTTTATTTTGCACATAATCTGTCTTTCCAATAAACTAATGTGAGTCTGTTCATCTTAGCACTGCTTAGATTCTGTCTGCTCCATGCTCAAACTCAAATGTTTCCATCATCTACACAATGATGTCCAGAGCACTTGTCCTTGCATTCCAACTCTTCAATGCTCTAACTCTAATCTACCTTTCCCAGAATGTTTCTCACTTGTCTCTATAATTGTCTTAGCATTCAATCTAATCTAATGGTGCTTTTACTTTTCTTTCTATTTTACTTATTTTTTTTTACTGGGTTTAATGCCTTTGCTGAATGCCTCTGCTATATCTCAGTTTTCAAATTTTCTCCAGTAACATAAAACTTATTTTAGTTTCATCTTTTCTGTTGTATTCTTTGAATAATCCTAAATGGAAATAATGGCTCATATTCTTCAATGTGCCTAAATTTATTTATTGTATTCTTCTAGTCTTTAAAATATGTACACAACATTTTAGCTAATTCTGTACATCTTAGCTTCCCTTCTGGTACAGGTGAGAACTGATACATTATAAATATCCCAGAACTAAACATTTAGTTTATCGCTCAGCAAATGGATAGGAACTGAACTAAATCAAATCAAGTATATTACAGAGTGGGGCCAAGATGGCAGAGTTGGGTAGACTCTGAACTTCTATCGTCCCAAGGACATTCCAAACTTTCAGAAAAAAATTATCAATGAGAATAACCTGAAAACTATCAGAAAAGACTTTTCACAGCTAAAGATAAAAAGAAGGAACTACAACAAGATAAGAGATAAGAGCAGATTCATACCCTCAAGTTGGTGACTCACAAACAGGAGTAATATTATAATACTCCCCCCCAAGAAGTAAAGGATCTGAACTCTGTGTTGGGCTCCCCAGCCTGGGGTCCTGCATCAGTAAGGTAAGGCCTTAGAACAACTGTCTTTAAAACTCAACTGTTCTTATGTTTGAGGGAGCTAGAGGGCTAAAGCAAAAAAAGAGCCTGCATTCTTAGAAGGCTCACACAAAACCTCACAACCTCCAAGTCCTAGCACAGAGGCAGTAATCTGAAACGAGCCAGGATAAACCCCTTTGCTAATTTTGGAGAATTTCCTGGATAGGCAGGAAGCAACTAGAACTCTCGCTAAAGATGGAGATGCTGGCAACAGCCATTTTGGAAAACTCATTCTACTGTGATAACACCAGAACCATTAGGTAACTCTCTCTCTAGCTTATTTTCCCAGGGGACACAGCTGCTTCCTACCCCTCTGTCAGGCCTTCAGCAACCCCGAGACTCCCAGGCTAGGTAGACAGCCAGTGTTACACAACAGTGCATCAACATCAGAACCCAGCCCCTGGGTCACGCACACCGCTATATGGAGGAGAAGACCTGCTGCTGCTGACAGGCCCTTTATTAGACTGGCACCATTGCCAGGTCTTCCTCAGCTAGGTAGAAAGCCATGTGGGGATGCAACCATCCTTCAGAGAGCTGGCATCTTCTCAGACTGTACAGGCAACAATGCAAGATGCCTATACTTCCCTCCAGCATAGACACGTTGTGATACAGTGTACTGGGAGCAGCTCCACCTACCAGCAAGCCCACAGGAGTCAGTTCCACCAGGAAAGAAGAGCTCATGTAGCCCACATGGGAGGACCACAGTGCTGTTGATCAGAGGGGAGTGTGCTGTTGGGCCCTACAGAATAGCTCCTGTATACAGCCTTTTCTCTAAGATTGGGAAATGTAGCTGACCTAATTATTACAGAAAATTAAACATAGAAAATTACACAAAACGAAGAGACAGAATGATATGTTCAAAACAAAAGAATAAGCTACAACCTCATAAAAAGAACTAAACAAAGTAGGCCCAAGCAATCAAGCTGCACTTTCCAGGTGGCTCAGTTCATCGCAGCACTGTTTATAATAGCCAGGACATGGAAGCAACCTAGATGCCCATCAGCAGACGAATGGATAAGGAAGCTATGGTACATATACACCGTGGAATATTACTCAGCCATTAAAAAGAATTCATTTGAATCAGTTCTAATGAGGTGGATGAAACTGGAGCCCATTATACAGAGTGAAGTAAGCCAGAAAGATAAACACCAATACAGTATACTAATGCATATATATGGAATTTTAAAAGATGGTAATGATAACCCTATATGCAAGACAGAAAAAGAGACACAGATGTACAGAACAGAATTTTGGACTCTGTGGGAGAAGGTGAGGGTGGGATGTTCTGAGAGAATAGCATTGAAACAATACTATCAAGGGTGAAACAGATCACCAGCCCAGGTTGGATGCATGAGACAAGTGCTCGGGCCTGGTGCACTGGGAAGACCCAGAGGGATGGGATGGGAGGGAGGTGGGAGGGGGGATCGGGATGGGGAACACATGTAAATCCATGGCTGATTCATGTCAATGTATGGCAAAACACTACAATATTGTAAAGTAATTAGCCTCCAACTAAATAAAAATAAAAATAAAAAAAAAAAAAAAAAAAAAAGAATCTATCTGCAACACCAGAGATCCAGGAGACATGGGCTCAATCTCTGGGTTAGGAAGATACCCTGGAGGAGGGCATGACAACCCACTTCAGTATTCTTGCCTGGAGAATCCCATGGACAGAGAAGCCTGCCAAGCTATAGTCTACAAAGTTGCGAAGAGTCAGACACGATTGAAGTGACTGAGCACACACACACACACACAAGCAATCTATCTGATACAAATTCAAGGTAATGATCATGAAGATGCTCACAGAATTCATAAGAATGAATGGAACAGAGTGAAAACTTCAACATTGTTAGAAATACAAAGAGGAACCTGAAGAATCCAACTGACATAAAAGTACACTAGAAAGAATCCACAGTAGATTAGATGATCCAGAGGAATAGATCAGTGTGTTGGAAGATAGACTAGTGAAAATCCCTCAAACTGAATGGGGATTTTTAATAAGGCTATTTTAAGAGAAATCTTGGGTAACATCAAACACACTAATATTCACATGATAGAGATCCCAGAAGGAGAAAAGTAGGAGAAAAAGGTAGAGAAATTATCTGAGACAGTAATAGTGGAAAATTTCCCTAACCTGAGAAAGAAAACAGACATTCACATCCAGGAACCACAGACAATCCCAAACAAGATGAACTAAAAAAATTCTGAACCAAAATGTCTTATAATGAAAATGGCAAAAATTAAGGAAAACAGAATCTTAAAAGCAGCAAGAGAGGGCTTTCAAGATGGCATAGGAATAAGACAGGGAGAACTTACCCTCTACAAATACATCAAAAACTCATCTGCATGCAGAACAGTACCTACAGAACACATTCTGAACACTGGCAGAGGACTGCAGACTTCCAAAAAGGCAAGCCAATCTCCTCAGAATGAAATAAGGCAAAAGATAAAAATAAAAAAGGAGGCAAAAGATTTCAGAATGGTGACCTGATCTCTGGGGAGGACGTCATGAAGGAGGAAAAGTTTCCACACACTAGGAAACCATCCCCCTCACCTCACAAGCAGGGTTATGGGGGAGCTTCAGAACCTCAGAGGAAACTGCAGTGATGAGTTCAGAGACAGGTGATCTGAAGGCAAAGCTGAGAAAATTCACCAGAGAGATTGTTGTGGAACAGTACTTCCCAGCTGAGAAGCAGCTCATGTGCCTGCAGTGAGTGCGGGCTGGGGGCAGTGAGTAGGCTCAGGCTTCAGGACTCAAACCTCAGAGAGAGGACTGGACTGACTGCCATGAAGATACTGAGGGGTCTAGTGCAACACAGTTGAGGGAGTCATGGGGAAAGCATGGGCCCACCAGAGAGGCAAAAGGTCATTCCCAGGGGTTCTCTCTGATTCCACATGCTCACAGAACACAGGACCCCACCTTGGTGAATGTTGAAGGGAATGTTGAAGCTGCAGTCTGTAGCTCCATGGATAGAGAAGCCAGGGTAAGTGCCAGAGGTGGAAGGCAGGGGGCCACTATAGTCTCAGCCCTAGGGTTTGCAGCTACTGCCAAGCTATGAACTGGGGTGGGTCAATGCCCCCACATCTTCCTGAAAGCCTGAGCAGCTTGGCTCCGCAAGGATCCCACAACGCACGGTCAACTCCCCTGGGGAAGTGCATGACCCACTCAGACTATGGTGACCTCTTGCAGGTCCCAACCATAGTGGGCACTCCCCAGACACAACTGTGTCTGCCATAATCCCCATTCTCCCAAATCCAACTGAGCAAGTGAACCCTAATAAGTGCTATTCTTATCCCCTTGTGTCTGGGCAGAGAACAGACACCAAAGAGTGACCTACAAGCTGAGTCAGGCCCAAAACCAAAAGCAGCTCCAGATGCAGTGGATTAAATCTACACAATTAGCCTGAGACTGTGGACTTTATGGGCAACTGTAGAGTTTGAGAGCAAGTATAAGCTAGTGTAAAGCAAGATCTGAGTCTGAGTTGACCCCATGCTACCCAAAACAGGTCCAGAGATCTTCCAAGAGATATTGGAGGACTTTCTGAGTAGACAAATCCACTGGAGCAGGAAAACAGAGGAATTACATGGACATTCTTCTCAGTACTGCTCTCTATATATCTACCCCCACATTTTTCTTTTTCATATTTTTCTAATGTTCTTTATTATTCCTTTACTTTTTACTTTTATAACCTACTTTTTTCCTTTTTAAACACCTTATTTTTAAATAAATTCATTTTATTTTTCCCTAATTTTACAGTACTGCTTAAACTGCATTTTCCCCATGTTTTTTATTTTAAATTCTTGTGAGTCTAATAATATTCATTTTCACTTAGAAGTTTGACTATTGCTTTGATTGCTCTCTTTTTGACTCTTGTTTTCATGCTTTTTTCGCTATTCTTTTCTCATTGTAAATATGCAAATATTTTTGAGTATTCTTAGCTGTTGAGTGCTAAGTGTTGAGTTTCACCATGCGTTTTGGAGTTTTATCTTCTTTGCTGTGTGACTTGTGGAGACTTGGTGTTACAGTAAGGGGTTGGGCCTAAACCTCCAAAATGGGAGACATGAGTCCAGGACTTTGAACCACCAGAGAACTCCCCGACCCCATGGAACATTAATATGTGAAAGTATTCTCAAAGGCCTCCATCTCAACACTAACACCAAGATACAATAAATGTTTAACAAGAAACTAGGAGAATTAAAGAAGAGACTATCAACAATGAACAACACAATAATTAAGATTAAAAATACATTAGAGGGTCATATGCAAAACAGAAAAAGAGACACAGATGTACAGAACAGACTTTTGGACTCCGTGGGAGAAGGCGAGGGTGGGATGTTTAGAGAGAACAGCATCGAAACATGTATACTATCAAGGGTGAAACAGATCACCAGCCCAGGCTGGATGCATGAGACAAGTGCTCAGGCCTGGTGCACTGGGAAGACCCAGAGGGATCGGGTGGAGAGGGAGGTGGGAGGGGGAATCGGGATGGGGAATACATGTAAATCCAAGGCTGATTCATGTTAATGTATGGCAAAAACTACTACAATATTGTAAAGTAATTAGCCTCCAACTAATAAAAATAAATGGAAAAAATACATTAGAGGAAATAATAGCATAATAATTGAAGCAGAACAATGGATAAGCGAGCTGGAAGAAAGAATGGTAGAAATAACTGAAACAGAACAGAATAAAGAACAAAGAATAAAAAGAAATGAGGATAGTCTCAGAGACTTCTGGCACAATATTAAATGTGTTAACATTCAAAACATAGGGATTCCAGAAGAACAAGAAAAAAGACAAGCTATGAGGGTATATTTTAGGAGATTATAAAATGCAGAAACATCACTTTGCCCACAAAGGTCAGTATAGTCAAAGCTACAATTTTTCCAGTAGTCGTGTATGGATGTGAGAGTTGGAACATAAAGGAGTCTGATCCCTAAAGAATTGATGCTTTTGAACTGTGGTGCTGCAGAATACTCTTGAGAGTCCCTTGGGCTGCAAGGAGATCAAACCAATCAATCCTAAAGAAAGTCAACCCTGAATATTCATTGGAAGGACTGATGCTGAAGCTGAAGCTCTAATACTTTGGCCACCTGATGTGAAAAGCAAACTCATTGGAAAAGACCCTAATCTGGGAAAGATTGAAGGCAGGAAGAGAAGGGTGTGACAGAGGATGACATTGTCAGATGGCATCACCAACTCAATAGACATGAGTTTGTGCCAACTCCAAAAGGTAGAGAAGGACAGGGAAACCTGGCACGCTGCAGTCTGTGGGGTTGCAAAGAGTCAGACATGCTGAGTGACTGAAAAACAGCAAAAATAATTGAAAAATTCCCTAAAGTGGGAAATGAAATAGCCACCCAAGCCCAAGAAGGCCAGAGACTCCCATATAGGATAAACCCAGTGAAAAACATGCCAAGACAAATATTAATCAAATGAACAAATATTAAACACAAATAAGAACAGTAGCAAGTGAAAAGGAGCAAATAACATACAAGGGGATCCCCATAAGGCTAACAGCTAATCTTTCAACAGAAACCCTGGAGGAGAGAAAAGAATGGCAGAATACACTTAAAATGAAAAAAAAAAAAAAAAAGCCACAACCAAGATTACTCTCTCAGAAAGGATCACATTCTGATTGGAAGGAGAAATCAAAAGCTTTATACATAAGCAAAAGATAAGAGAATTCCCCACCACTCAACCAGCTCTATAACAAATACTAAAGGAATTTCTCTAGAGAGGAAACACTAGAGAAAGAAAAGGCCTTATAAAACAACCCCAAAACAATAAAATAAATTGTGATAAGATTATACATATCAATAATTACTTTAAATGTTAAGTGTAATATATGTTCTAACAAAAGGCCACAGATTGACTGAGCGGATAAAATAACAAGGCCCCTGTATATAGAGACCCATCTCAGACCTAGGAACAGATACAAACTCAAAGTGAGGGGTTGGAAAAATATATTCCATGCAAATAGAAATCACAAGAAAGTGGAAGTAGCAATACTCATATCACATAAAATAAAATTTAAAATAAAGACCATTACAAGAGACAATGGACACTATAATGATCAAGGGATAAATCCAAGAAGAAGATATAGTCATTATAAATATATATGCACCCAACATAGGAGCACCTCAAAACATAAGACAAAATCAAAAGTAGCACAATAGTGGGGGACTTTAACACACCACTCACACTGATGGACAGATCATTCAGATAGAAAATTAATAAGGAAACATAAGCTTTAAATGATATCTTGGGCCAGGTAGACCTAACAAGACATTTCATTCAAAAACAATTTTTTTTTTTCTCAAGTGTACATGGAACATTCTCCAGGATAGATCACAGCTTGGGTCATAAATCAAACCTTGCCAAGTTTTTAAAAAATTGAAATCATTTCAAGCATCTTTTCTGACCATAACACTATAAGATTAGATATCAAGTAAGGGGGAAGAAAAAAAAAAAACATAAAAACAAACACATGAGCCTTAACAATACACTTCTGAATAGCAAACAGATCACTGAAGAAATAAAAAAAAAAAATCAAAATACACCTAGAAACAAATGACAATGAAAACAAGACAATTCAAAATCTATGAGATGCAATAAAAGTGATGCTAAGAAGGAAGTTTATTGCAATACAAGTCTACCTCAAATGTAAAAGAAATAACAAATACACAACCTAATCTTACACCTAAAGCTACGAGAAAAAGAGAAAAAAAAAAAAAAAAACTCAACTTTAGTAGAATGAAAGAAATCATAAAGATCTAAGCAAAATAACAATAATAATAAAAAATTTAAAAATATAAAAGAGGCAATAGCAAAGATCAGTAAATATAAAAGCTGGTTCTTTTTTTTTTTTTTTCATTTATTTTTATTAGTTGGAGGCTAATCACTTTACAATACCACAGTGGGTCTTGTCATACATTGACATGAATCAGCCATGGATTTACATGTATTCCCCATCCCGATCCCCTCTCCCACCTCCCTCTTTACCCAATCCCTCTGGGTCTTCCCAGTGCACCAGGCCCGAGCACTTGTCTCATGCATCCAACCTGGGCTGGTGATCTGTTTCACTATAGATAATATACATGTTTAAGAATGAAACTAGAACACTTTCTAACACCATACACAAAAATAAACTCAAAATAGATTAAAGATCTAAATGTAAGACCAGAAACTATAAAACTCCTAGAGGAGAACATAGGCAAAACACTCTCCGACATAAAAGCTGGTTCTTTGAGAAGATAAACAAACTTGAGAAACTGTTAACCAGACTCAAGAAAAAAAAGGAGAAGACTCAAATCAATAAAATTATAAATGAAAAAGGAGAAGTTACAATAGACAACACAGAAATGCAAAGGATCATAAGAGACTACTATGAGAAACTATATGCCAATAAAATGGACAACTTGGAAGAAATGGACAAATTCTTAGAAAAGTATAACTTTCCAAAACTGAACCAGGAAGAAGTAGAAAATGTGAACAGACCAATCACAAGCACGGAAATTAAAACTATAACTAAAAATCTTCCAATAAACAAAATTCCAGGGCCAGATGACTTCACAGGCAAATTCCTCGAAAAGTTTAGAGAAGCGCTAACATCTATCCTGCTCAAATTCCTCCAGAAAACTGCAGAGGAAGGAAAACTCACACTCATTCTATGAGGGCTGATACCAAAACCAGGCAAATATGCTACCACAAAAAGAAAATTACAGGCCAATATCACTGTTGACAAGAGATACAAAAATCCTCAACAAAACTCCAGCAAATGGAATCCAACAGCACACTTAAAAGTTCATACATCATGATCAAGTGGGCTTTATCCCAGGGATGCAAAGATTCTTCAGTATAGACAAATCAATCAATGTGATATACCATATTAACAAACTGAAAGATAAAAATCATATGATCATCTCAATAGATGCAGAGAAAGCTTTTGACAAAATTCAGGACTCAATTTTGATTAAATGTCTCCAGAAAGTGGGCTTCCCTTGAGGCTCAGCTGGTAAAGAATCCACCTGCAATGCGGGAGACCTGGGTTCGATCCCTGGGTTGGGAAGATCCCCTGGAGAAGGGAAAGGGTATCCACTCCAGCATGCTGGCCTGTAGAACTCCATGAACTACAGTCCAAGGGACTGCACAGAGTCGGACACAACTGAGCAATTTTCACTTCACTTCACTCCAGAAAGTAAGCATAGAATGAACATTCTTCAACATAATAAAGTCCATATATGACAAAAACACAGCAAACAATGGTGAAAACCTGCAAGCATTTTCTCTGTAATCAGGAAAAAGACAAGAATGCCCATTCTCACCACTATTATATATCAACATAGTTTTGGAGTCCTAGACACAGCAATCAGAGAAGATAAAGAAATAAAAGGAATCCAGATTGGAAAAGAAGAAGTTAACTCTCAGTGTTTGCAGAGGACATGATACTATACATAGAAAACCCTAAGGATGCCACCAGAAAATTACTAGAGCTTGTCAATGAATATAGTAATGTCACAGGATACAAAATTAACGCCCAGAAATCCCTAACATTTCTATGCACTAACAATGAAAAATCAGAAAGAAAAATTAAGGAAACAATTCCATTCACCATGACAACCAAAGGAATAAAATATTGTGGAATAAATTGACCTAAAAAGAAAAAAGATCTGTATGCAGAAGACTATAAAGAACTAATGAGAGTAATCAAAGATGACACAAACAGATGGAAAGATATACCATGTTCTTGTAATGAAATAATCAATATTGCAAAAAGAACTATACTATCCAAGTTCAGTTGTTCAGCCATGTCTGACTGTTTGGGACCCCATGGACTGCAGCACGCCAGGCTTCCCTATCCATTACCAACTCATGGAGCTTGCTCAAACTCATGTCCTTTGAGTCGATGATACCATCCAGCCACCTCATCTTCTGTCATCCCCTTCTCCTCCTGCCTTCAATCTTTCCCAGTATCAGGGTCTTTTTCCATGAGTCAGTTTTTCACATCAGGTGGCCAAAGTATTACAGCTTCAGCTTCAGTTCTTCCAATGAATATTCAGGACTGATTTACTTTAGGGTTGACTGGTTTAATCTCCTTGCTGTCCAAGGGACTCTCAAGAGTCTTCTCCAACACCACAGTTCAAAAGAATCAATTCTTTGGGCTCAGCTTTCTTTATGTGTCAACTCTCACACCCATACATGGTTACTGGAAAAAACATAGCTTTGACTAGACGGACCTTTATTGGCAAACAAATGTCTCTGCTTCTTAATATGTTGCCTAGGTTTAACATACTCACCAGAGCAATCTATAAATTCAGTGCAATCCCTAGCAAACTACCAATGGCATTTTTCACAGAACTAGAACAAACAATTTCAAAGTTTGCACGGAAACACAAAAGACCACTAATATCCAAAGCAATCTTGAGAAAGAATGGAACTCGAGGAAGCAATCTTCCTGACTTCAGACTGTACTACAAAGTGACAGTCATCAAGACAGTATGGTACTGGCACAAAAACAGAAATATAGGCCAATGGAACAAGATAGGAAGCCTGTGGATAAACCCACGCGTCTATGGGCAACTTATCTTTGACAAAGAAGGCAAGAATATGCAGTGGAGAAATGACAGTCTCTTCAATTCCCAGTGTTGCTGGAAATACTGAATAACTACATGGAAAAGGCTGAAGTTAGAACACTTCCTCACACCATACACAAAAACAAACTAAAAATGGATTAAAGAATTTAATGTAGGACCAAAAACTATAAAACTCTAAGAAGAAAACATATTGAGAACAATCTTTGACATAAATCATAGCAAGATCCTCTTTGATTCACCTCCTAGAGTAATGGACTAAAAACAAAAATAAACAAATAGACTTAATTAAACTGAAAAGCTTTTGCACAGTGAAGGAAACTATGAGCAAGGTGAAAAGACAACCCTCAGAATGAGAGAAAATGATAGCAAATAAATGAACTGACAAAGATTAATCTCCAAAATATACAGTCGGCTCATGCAGCTTAATACCAGAAAAACAAACAATCCAATCAAAAAGTGGGCTGAAGACCTAAACAGACATTTCTCTAAAGAAGACATACAGATGGTTTATAAATACATGAAAAAATGCTCAGCATGGCTCATTATTAGAGAAATGAAAATCAGATCTACAATGAGATGTCACTTCATGCCAGTCAGAATGGCCAGTATCAACAAATCTACAAACAATAAATGCTGAAGAAGGTGTGGAGAAACGGGAACCCTCTTGCACTGTTGGTGTGACTATAAATTGGTACAGTCACTATGGAGAGCAGTATGCAGGTTCCTTAAAAAAACTGAAAACAGAGCTACCATATGATCCAACAATCCCACTACTGAGCATATATCCTGAGGAAATCAGAGCTGAAAAAGACATGTACCCCAAAGTTCTTCTTGACACTCTTTACAATAGCTAGGACATGAAGGCAATCTAGAGCTTCATCAATAGATGAATGGATAAAAAAGATGTGATATGTATATACAATGGAATATTACTCAGCTATAAAAAGGAACGCACTTCAGTCCATTTTAATGAGGAATAAATCTAGAGCCTATCACACAGAGTGAAGTAAGTCAGAAAGAGAAAAACAAATATCATATATTAACACATATATATGGAAGCTAGAATTATGGTATTGATGAACCTATTTGCAGGACAATAAAGGAGAAGCAAACATAAGGAACAGACTTCTAGATACAGTGGGGAAAGGAGTGGGTGGGATGAATTGAGAGAGTAGCATTGCAACATGCACATACATTACCATATGTAAAATAGCTAGCCAGTGGGAATTTGCTGTATGGTGCAGGGAGCTCAAATCTGGTGCTCTGCGACAACCCAGAGGGGTTGAATGTAGTGGGAGTTAGGAGGGTGGTTCAAGGGGTAGAGGACATATGTTTGATTCATGATGATGTATGGCAGAAACCAACACAATATTGCTGTTATCCTCCAATTAAAAATAAATTAAAATTTTAAAGCAGCAAGAGAAAAGCAACTTTACATACTAAGGAATTCTCATAACACCATCAGCTGATGTTTCAGCAGAAAGTTTTCTGGCCAGAAGAAAGTGGTATAATACATTCAAAATACTGAAAGGAAAAAAAAAAAAAAAACACACAATCAAGGGTATTCTTCCTGGTAAAGTTATCATTTAGGACTGAAGAATAGATAAAGAGTTTACCAACCAGCAAAAGCTGAATAGTTCACCACCACTAAAATGTTAGTCTCTCAGTTGTGCCCGACTCTTCGCAAACCCAAGGTCTGAAGCCCACCATGCTCCTCGGTTCATGGGATTTTCTAGGAAAGAATACTGAAGTGCTTTGTTTGTCATCTGCTTCTCCAGGGGATGTTCCCAATCTGGGGTCTTGAACCGGGACCAAACGAGGGATTGAACTGGGGTCTCCTGCACTGCAGGCAGATTCTGACCACCACTAAACCAGCTTTAAAAGAAATGTTTTAGACACTCTCATAAGCAGAAAAGAAAAAGCCACAATTAGAAATTTGGAAAATTTGGCAAATGTAAAGGGAAAAATAACACTGGTAAGGGTAAACATCCAGTAAAGATAGTAATTCAATCTGTTATAAAGCATTTAAGAAAGGTAAAAGATAAAAGTAAAATCCTCTGTATCCAAAATAAGTGGTTAAGGGATATAAAAAAACAAAAATACTTCAAACTTGTAATCAAAAACATTCAAAGTCAGTAGGGGGAGTTTAAATGTATGGTGGTTAGACTTTGTTGGAACTTAACAGTTCATCAAGCTAAAACTATATATATCATCATGGTAAACCATAAAGCAAAAACCTATTATAGATCCACACAAAAAAAGAAAAAGGAATCTAAACATAGAACTAAAATAGAGCAAAGGAGAAGAAAGGAACAAAAAAGAACTACAAAGAAAAAATAAGGAACAAAATATAAGTAAGTACATACCTATCACTAATGTTAATGGACACCACCCTTATGACAGAAAATGAAGAGGAACTAAAAAGCCTCTTGATGAAAGTGAAAGAGGAGAGTGAAAAAGTTGGCTTAAAACTCAACATTCAAAAAAAAAAAAAAAAAAAACTCAACATTCAGAAAACTAAGATCATGGCATCTGGTCCCATCACCTCATGGGAAATAGATGGGGAGACAGTAGAAACAGTGTCAGACTTTATTCTTTTGGGCTCCAAAATCACTGCAGATGGTGATTGCAGCCATGAAATTATAAGACGCTTACTCCTTGGAAGGAAAGTTATGACCAACCTAGGCAACATATTAAAAAGCAGAGACATTACTTTGCCAGCAAAGGTCTGTCTCGTCAAGGCTATGGTTTTTCCAGTGGTCATGTATGGATGTGAGAGTTGGACTGTGAGGAAAGCTGAGCACTGAAAATTGATGCTTTTGAACTGTGGTGTGGAGAAGACTCTTGAGAGTCCCTTGGACTGCAAGGAGATCCAACCAGTCCATCCTAAAGGAGATCAGTCCTGGGTGTTCATTGCAAGGACTGATGCTGAAGCTGAACCTCCAATACTTTGGCCACCTCATGCGAAGCGTTGATTCATTGGAAAAGACCCTGATGCTGGGAGGGATTGGGGGCAGGAGAAGGGGATGACAGAGGATGAGATGGCTGGATGGCATCACCGACTTGATAGGCATGAGTTTGAGTAAACTCAGGGAGTTTGTGATGGATGGGAGGCCTGGTGTGCTGCGATTCATGGGGCCGCAAAGAGTCGGACACGACTGGGTGACTGAACTGAACTGAACTAACGGACAAATGCTCCAATTGAGACACATAGAGTAGCTGAACAGATTATTTTTTAAAAGACATACATATGCATCCTATAAAAGACTCATTTCACATTTAAGGAAACAGTTTCAAAGTGTGGAGCTGATACAAAGAGATCCCATGCAAATAGAAACAAAAAGAAGGCTGAGGTAGCAATACTTAACAAACTTTAAAGCAGAAACTGCAGCAAGAGACAAAGATCATTCCACAGTGATAAACAGATTTTTTAACAAGATGTAACAAATTTAACTATAATGCAACCAATGTAGGAGCACCTAAATTCAAAAAGCAAATGCTAAGAAAAAAAAAATGTTGATAGGGAGATGTTGACAGTAACCGAATAGCAGAGGGGACTACTTCAATAGACATATCATCCACACAGGAAATCAATAAGGAAACAGTGGTCTTAACTGATGTATTATCATAGACAAATTAATACATATGTATAGAATATTCAATCTAACAGCAGCAAAGAACACATTCTATTCAAGAGACCATGGAACATTCCCAGAATAGATCATGAACATGGCTGTTCAGAAAACTAGTCTCAATAAGTTTAAGATTGAAATAATATCAAATGTCTTTTCTGACCACAATAGTATGAGACTAGCAATCAACTAAAAGAAAAAAAATGTGAAAAACACAAGCATACAGAGTCTAAAGAACATGTTAATAATGGATCACATAAAAAATCAAAGAGATGATCAAAAACTGCCTGGAGAAAGTTGAAAACAGAAAGAAAACAATCAAAAAGCTAAAGAAATAGGAAAAAAATAAGAGAGAGAGAAAGAGACAGAGATAGCCCAAATAAAGTTAGTAATGAAATAGGAGAATCTACAATTAGTACTACAGTAACACAGAAGGTCAAAAGAAGCTTTTATGAGCAATTTTATGCCATTAAGTTCTTCCCAGGTAGTGCTAATGTTAAAAACCCACCTGTCAATACAGGAGACACAAGAGACACAGGTTTAATTCCTGAGTAAGGAAGATATCCTGAAGGAGGGATGGAAGCCTACTCCAGCATTCTTGCCTGGAGAATCCCCATGGACAGAGAAACCTGGCAAGCTACAATCCATAGCATCACAAAGAGTCAACATAAAGTCAGAGAAGTTTTCATTGAGGTCTCAATAAAAACTAGATCCAATGTCTATATGGTAGACATATCACAGTTGTAGTTTCATTTTGACATTACAGATATTGATGAGCCCCCTAGGATCAGGATCTCGGTCTTGGAAAAATTTCTTATTCAAATGATCTGAAATTCTGAGGCTGCTGGATGAGACACAAATCAACCTCTGTGAATATTTCTTGGGTTTGGCTGTTCTCAGATGGAAAAGGTGGTAGGAATGCTCAGCTTGCAGTAGCCTACATCCCCTTTAGATCCATTCCCAGATGGAAACAGGACTAAATTATATTGAATGGTCTAAACAGACTCTAAATGTACAAGTTTGTGATTTAATTTAGAAGACTCTAGACATCCTATGTTAGTATCTGAGAGGGGCCATAGTAAAAGAAACCATAAAATACAGGATACGAGTAAGTGTGTTGATGTTGAGCCAAGAAAAATAAAACATAATAAAGATATGGTAAGGATATTGTCTATGAATTTTAGAAGTTTTTATCTGAAATATGAAAAGGAAAAAATATAGGCAAAGGAGATAAGACAGATAGGGAGACTGGTTACAGTACTGATGGTCCCAGGTGATTCTCATGTATGGGTATGTGTGCGTGTGCGTATGTGTGTGTAAGTCGCTCGGTGGTGTCTGACTCTCTGTGATCCTATACACTGTAAATAACCAGGCTCCTCTGTCCATGGGATTTTCCAGGCCATAATACTGGAGTGGCCTTCTCCAGGGGGTCTTCCTGACCCAGGGATTGAACCCAGATCTCCCACATGGCAGGCAGATTCTTTACCATCTGAGCTACCAGGAAAGCCCCATTCACGTGTAGAGGCCCACATAAAAGCATAAACCAAAGCAGGGCAAATGGCCCTAGTTATGTGCCATCTATTCCTGATCTTGATTTTAAGCACACATGCTCTATGAGAAAAATGGAAGGGTAACTAACAGCTGTGAAATTTCTCCAGTGGCAGCTAGTATCTGACAGGCCTGATGATTGTGGTATAGCAGAAGGCAGACTCAAATCTTGAGCTAAAACCTTCATTTCTTCCAATTAATAAGCATCTAAGATTTTTCATGATTTTCTCATAAAGGCTGGCACAGTATGTATTTATCACACTATTTTATAGAGGAGGAAAGCAGGTTTCAGAATAACTTGCTCAATAACTGAGAAAGACGAAGTTCCAAATATGAGCTGTCAGCTGGCAAAATCTACACATTTTCCAGCTATGCCAAGCTGACTCTAAGTCATTAAGAATCTTATCTAAGTGATTAGAGGTGATTTTCTGAAGTTGATGAGAACTGGGGGTAATGGAATGAAAAACTTTTATAACAGGAAAGATGCTTGTATGTAATAATGGTGTCACCAATACAGCAAGATTACCCGCTCAAAGATAATAACAACAGAGAACAAAAGTTTTGGAAAGCTATAATTCTGATGGTGAAATGTGACAGCATTAATAATATGAAATTTTTGCTTTAAAATACCTAGAAACAGCATCTTTTCAATAAATATAACCAGATATATGTTCGCAGACACTTCAAAAAATGCAACGTGAATTTCTTCCCCCACAGTAATTAAATGATAGCTAATTCATTTTTTTTCAAAGTTCTTTAGTATTCTTAGAGTATTATGCATATTTTTAATTTTATGGAATAAATTTCAATAAATATGCATAATTTGAATAGCATGCCATCTGATCTGAAAATAAAAATAAAACTACCTGACGTCTGTTGCCAGTTGTACTTTCAACTCATTATTCCCAGGTTTTCTTTTCAGTGTTATCTTGCACTTTTCAGTTGTCCTAAATTCATGCCTTTTTTAAATTAGAATTTCTCTCCCCATTCTCTCTTGTCTCATCTTACATTATATCAGTTTTATAACATGCAACTCATTCTACCCTGCATCTTAAGTCTTTTATGCATGACTTTTTTCCTGTTTGGGGGGGGAGGCCAGAAACATATTTTATCTCTATCTTATCAGTTAAATTTTATAATATTTTTCTGCTTAATAATTTGTTTTATTTGAAATAAATTTTCATTTCTTTTTCAGCATACCACTTGCCTCCAAAGCATTTTATCAGTACACAAGTTATATTTGCTACTCTTGAAACATCCTGGCTCTCTTTATGACCACATTATTTTTATTTATATATCTGAGCAATTTCAAAATCACAGAGCACTACTTTAGTTTCTCAGAAATAGGCATTTTGATGACTCATGATGTCACCATGCTAGTTATGGCAAATATTTAATTTGTGGCCAGTGCTTTAATGATGGGAGAACCATGGAGGTCATTTGACCCACTCTCCCAGTGTTACAGCCAACAGGAAACTACCTAGCACAAAGCTGGGGCTATTTACCCTGGGATTTAGGGATGCATGGATTCAGATAGGTGTCTTACAAGGGTCCTGCTAGTGTTCTTTCTACATGATACCATAGAATCATACAGGAGACCATTCACCCTAAGAGAGATAAATCTATCATATTAAGTTAATCCAAGAGTAATGTGTCAGGTATATGGAAGATTGTTAGTACTACAGAGTAGAATTTATTCAATTTACTTTCCATGGCAGTAGCTTTGAGCTTATCCCTGAATTATGTCACATGTAATCCATTGCCAAAGCCAAATAGCCCAGTGAAAAGTGGAAGGATTCTGAAAATAATTGTCTCTATTTGGCAGCATGAGAGGGAAAATCTCTAGGACTCAAATAATTTGATGAAAATTTAATTGATAAGGAAATCTCCCAAATTCTGTGAAAGAGGGTTTTCAGGATGACCTCCAGGGTCTGGAAAATAGCACAATGCTCAAAGTGGAAATGCTAGTGGCCTGGACCAGTGTAACAGCTTCAGACAGAAAGAAAAGTTATTGGTTGCAATGTAAGTACTGCCTGCAGTGTTAGGGAAGTTGCAGCAGGAAGTTCATTGTAACTTTACTGAAGCATTACTGGAGTCCGTCATCACAAGAAGCAAAGTTGTCTATTGAGTAGGAGAAATTGCCAGTGTTGAAAACAGTGCACTCGTGTGCATATGAGTAATGTTCTTTGGGACCTCTTGGTTGGAAATAGAGATATGGGAGAACTGAAAATACTGGAACCAGAAGCACTTGAGGGCAATGACTACCAATTATGACCTAGAGGAATATCAGTTGTCATCCTTAAAATGAGTAGCCAGAAAAATAATAGCTCATTAGAGATGAGGTGAAGCAAAATGAGCTTTTACAAAACTAGCCAATGAAACATGATACTTTCTTTCTTAGTTTTTCTGCATTATTTTCTAGAGTTCTTCAATCCTCACTTCCACAAAGTGTCAAAAATTCTCATCTGATCTTCAACTGGCCAGGAAATCTGAATTCAGATTCTTAAAAATGAATCCTTTTCTAAACCTCTGACTCTACCTTAAACTAAACTATCCACAAGGCCAAGTTCTTTCTTTGTGATAGTTTTTTCTTGTGAAATGCATATGGCAATATATAAGGTTTTGTTTTTTTTTTCAGACAGTCTGAACATGGAGTACTAGAAAACTACTTGTGCATTGCCTGTGTGCTAAAACTATCTCTGTGAAGTGGTATATAATGTTCTGATTTTTCTGTAGGTTGCACTGCTGACAGTTATTTGCCAGACACCTCATCAGTTCTATTATCTCTTAAGTGAGGATGTTACGTTAACTAGATTTATATGATAGCTGCAAAGTCTTAAAGTTTTATCACTCATATGTTGTTTAAAGCACGAGATTATGTTAAATAACCTTGCAGGTTTCTGCTACTCTTGGGACTTTCAGGACTGCAAGATACCACAGTAGGAAGTGGCCATTCTTCACAGTAGAGGGCCACTCTCTGCATTTAGCCACTATTAAGCTCACAGGCCTAAACTTTTTTGTTGATCTGTAAATCTATAAGGAATGTACCATGCTCTTGATAACATTCTTATTTCTTCAAAATTGTTTCAAATCACACAACAAAGAAAGGAATATTCTTCTGTTTCCTGCATAGCATTTCATTGTTATCCCACTTTGCTTCTAGTGTACCCAGGACAGAGTTCACCTTTTCACTTTCATTGCAAAGGGGAAATTGTCAGTTTAGAGTAGACGGCAGTCGTGTTCCAAAGATCAGGCACAATTTCTGAGATTATGTTATGCTTAAGATTCAGGAACGAAGGTTCTGCATACAGTTTTTTATTTGTTTGTTTCTTTCTTTCTTTTCCTCTTTTCCCTAGCTGGTGCTTTTTTTTCCCTTTTCAGTTGAGGATTCCTGGATTTTGAAAAAATAGATAAAAGTGAAAATCAGTCCAAAAATGTTCGGCTACTTTTACACATCCCTTTACCAATCAATCTTCCTGATGGTGTTAAGGACTTAGGCTCTGTAAATGCCCAACTATTACATTGTTAAATATGTTACAAAAGACATTCCATAAGGAGGTTGGTAACAAGGTAGCCTATTGAGGAAACAATGAGATGACTGGCTTCTGTCATCTACTATGGGAGAACATATATACAAATATATATATATATAGATGATACAATAAAATCCTACACTCTAGGTCTATTTTCCTTCACTCCATAGAACCCAGAACTTCCATACAAATTAAGGAATTTTGATTAAAAGAGGCAGAACTAATAAATATTAAGCACAATTTCAGAAAGTTTGCTTTTAACATTAGAGGACCTGATTTCTGCTATTTAACAGATGTTGATTAAATACTCAGAATGTGTGACATTGTGCAAGGACCTGGGAATGGACATTTGTGTGTGAGAGATGGAAAGACATTTAAATGACTACAAGATTTTGGGAGTAAATAACTAGATGAGTGGAGTGTACTTTTAGTAGGAGGTGGAAGACTTTGGTAGGAGGTTTTCAGCTGACAAGGAGCTGATTCATTGTGACTACTGTTTTGAGTGTGCTAAATTAAACATACAAGATGTTAAACATACAAGTGGAATTTCTTTACAACACATTCAGAAAGAAATGCCAAGTGAAAAAGACCTTCATTCTTTAGAAAATGAGGTTATTCTTCACATCTCAAAAGAATATACCTTAAAATATATTTTCTATAGCATGCTACTGAGGAATGAATATGATATTTTAAAATAAAAGATTTAGGCTCCACTCTTTGGACAAGTTATGTAATGTTTCAGTGTCCTCATCCATAAAATGGACTCAAAGATCTTAAATAATTCACTTGGGCTTTTTGAAGATTTGATGAGTTTAAAGTATATCAAACTACTTTATTAACTCTAAATCAGTGCTGCTAAAAAAGATGCTGATAGTAAGAACTCCCTGCTGAAGTTTCATTTTGGTTTTGGTTTGTTGTTGTTTGTTCTTAAAACATAGTATGGTCCTATCAGAAGTCTACTGAGACAGAAATTTCAAGAGTAGGGCTTGTTAATCTATCTTTCTAAAAACCCAAGTTCCCCAGCTTTCTACTTTGAGATGTTCTATCTTAAGATTCTTTGCTCCAACTCTATCAAATAAGTATTGTATATTTTAAAAATTATATTCCCTTATATAAACAGCTCCATGGATTCAAGACAGTATCAAATAGAATTTGACACACAAAACTATTTAGTTTAAAAGTTTCCAATTGGTAGTTCTATTGGTGTAGCATAAGCCTTGATAAAGAGTTAGGCTGCCCACAACTACACCCTCCATTTGTTTTAGAGATCTTGGTTGATTTTGATAACTAACCATTTGGACCACTTTTTTTTTTCTCTTCCTGAACTTTAAATATCCACTCTTTTGTTGTTTGAATATTTATTAATTGAACATGGTTGGTTTATAGTACAACATTAGTTTCAGATGTACAAAATGGCAATTCTGTATTTTTACAGACTGTGTTCCATTACAAGTTATTACATGATATAGGCTATAATTCTCTGGGCTATATAACATATTCTCATTGCTTATCTATTTTATACATAGTAGACTATCTCCATTCATACCCCCAGAACTAGTCCAACCACATTTGTTATGCATAGGCTAAGACTTGTGCAAAACAGTGAAGTAACACAACTCTATAAAAATTCTGCTTATTTAACTTTTATGCACAGCATGTCATGTGAAATGCTGGTCTGGAGGGATCACAAGCTGGAATCAAGCTTGACAGGAGAAATATGCACAAATTCAAATATGCAGATAATACCACTCTGATGGCAGAAAATTAAGAGAAACTAAAGAACTCCTTGATGAGGGTGAAAGAGGAGAGTGAAAAAGATAGCTTGAAACTCAACATTAAAAAAAAAAAAAACAAGATCATGGCATCTGGTCCCATCAACTCAAGGCAAATAGAAGAGAAAAGGTGGAAGCAGTGACATATTTGGCTTTCTTAGGCTCAAAAACACTGAGGACAGTGACTGTAGCCATAAAAGTAAAAGCGCTTTTGAGAGAGTCATTTCCTTGGAAGGTTGATAGGAAGTCTAGGGGTCCCCATGGAAAGAGGGGTCTGGAATTCTCAAGGAGGAAGAAAGGACAAACTTTTTTTTTTTCCCTTCTACATTCCTCAGGATTATATAACAATAATGTATCCTGCTTGAGGACGGTCTCTGGAAAAAACCTTCTAGCTAATTCTGTTATCTCAAAATGTAAATTATGGGAGTAGGTCTGGTGAGGTCTTTACAACCTCCAGACATTCTTTTGATTCACTGTAATAAATAATTTGAGAGTATATAATTACATTTCTAAGACTAGCAAGGGGGTACTCTTTCTGCCCCCTTCTGATATATATGTCAGAAGCTTCCTCTCTCCCTTTTATACTTTAATAAACTCTATTGCATAAAAGCTCTGAGTGATCAAGCCTCCTCTCTGGCCCTGGATTGAATTCTTCTCTTCTGGAGGCCAAGAATCCCAGCGTCTTTTCGTGGGTTCAGCAACAACCTTTCACTTTCTCCTTGAAAGGAGAACTATGACAACCTAGACAGCATATTAAAAAGTAGAGATATCACTTGGCTGACAATGATGGGTATAGTCAAAGCTGTGGTTTTTCCAGTAGTCATGCACACATATAAGAGTTGGACTATAAAGAAGGCTGAGTGCCAAAGAATTTATGCTTTTAAATTGTGCTGGAAAGCATTCTTGAGAGTCCCTTGGACAACAAGGAGATCAAACCAGTCACTTCTAAAGGAAATCAACCCTGAATATACATTGGAAGGACTTTTGCTGAAGATGAAGCTCCAATACTTTGGCCACCTGATGCAAAGAACTGACTCATTGGAAAAGACCTTGAGGCTGGGAAAGACTGAAGGCAAATGGAGAAAGGGGCAACAGAGGGCAAGATGGCTAGAGAGCATCACTGAGTCAGTGGACATTAATCTGAGCAAACTTTGGGAGATAATGGAGGACAGAGGAGCCTGACAGGCTACAGGCAATGGGGTCACAAAGAGTCAGATACAACTTAACAACTGAACAACAACAATAGAAACTCTAACACCAAACCTACAGGATAATTTTAGAAAAATATTAAGCTTATCTTTAGAATTTACTATCCTCTTGAGCATCCTTCCTTTTTAACTACATTTACACTCACATAGGAACCAGAATTGTGCAAGTTTCAAGGTTGGATTTACACTCATTCACCTCAGTTTGTAGTATGTTAATATAGTATGCCTCTTAAATACCTTAAATAATGTTAAGTAATATGTCAGCATATTCCAAAATGGACATTTCAAAGAGGTAATATTGAAGCTTAAAGAATGAATAGTACAAGCATAAACATTTATAGCTGAATGTCTATTTAAGGAAAGGCACTATTTCTCTGGAACTTGTTATGCCAATGTGTTTAGAAAATCTCTTTTCTACCTGTTGGGAAAATAGATCTCAACCAGTCTACAAGAAACTACTGAGGGAACATAATAGTAGCAGAGGTCCCAAGTTAGTCTCTCAGTAAGTCAACTGATTTTTCTACTTCTCATCTGTTATGCATGAGGGTGATGAATTAAGCACCTGGAAAAAAGTACTGGGGAAAAAAAAAGATCCATATTGACCAAATTATGTCTGATTTTAACATTGGTGTTTGAAATTTCTCTCTCTTTATTTTTTTTTAACTGCCTTTTCTGAGATATGTGGATAAATGAAAATGACCAGAGTTGTTAAATGACTGAATGATATCACAATACAAGTAAGATATCTTGGGTTGTACAAAATTATATAATCTTAAAAATATTAGAAAAAATTAATTACGCATGATAAGAGTTATGATAAGAGTTAAGTTAGGTTGGAACCTTGATCTGCTGCCAGTCCTACCTCATGCAGCACGGTTTGCACACTGCCCGTCTATAATTTTTTCAGTACACATATTTCTATGATAATTAATGTGATAAAATTATTAACATGTTTTTTTTCCATATTTTATAGCAAATCCACTATCACTTTCAAGCAAAAATCTGGTCCACAGTTCTTGGAATGACTAGTTTTTCTTATTTCAGTAATGAAAAGGCCAACTAACATGATGTTTGAATTTTCTTTTTTGTGTCACTAAAAGTTTTATTATTTATACTAATAATAGTGAAATGCTTTTTACTATTTTTTTCCCCACAAAATATATCTTCAGAAAGAATTATAATGTTTACAACTCTCTGTCTCTAAACAAACATGACTGTCCCTATGGCTGGCTATTGGGAGTAATTAAACAAATTGTGTTGTCCACATAGTTCAAAAGGCGGAATGCATAGAATGAGTAATTCCCTTTGATACGAATGTGGCATCTGAATTCAGAGTCCCAAAGAATAGCAAGGAGAGATAGGAAAGGCTTCTTATGTGAACAGTGATGGGAAAAATAAAAAATAAAAAAAAAGGAAAACAATAGAATGGGGAAGACTAAGGATCTCTTGAAGAAAATTAGAACTACCAAGGGAGCACTTCATTCAAAGATGGCTGCAATAAAGGGCAGAAGTGGTAAGGAACTAACAGTAGCAGAAGAGATTAAGAAAAGGTGGAAAGAAAACACAGAAGAACTGTACCAAAAAAAAAAGTCTTAATGACCTGGATAACCACAGTGGTGTAATCACTCACCTAGAGCCAGACATCCTGGAAAGCAAAGTCAAGTGGGCCCTAGGAAGCATCACTATGGACAAAGGTAGTGGAGGTGATGGAATTCCAGGTGAACTGTTTCAAATCCTAAAAGATGATGCTGTGAGCGTGCTGCACTCACTATCCTCATGTGGCTTGTACAACTGGCTCTCACTGGGGCAAGCCCAAGTCCTCCAGGGCAGTCTCAGGGCAAACCCCTGGGGGATGGCTCACAGGCAGAGGTAAATTGTGGAGATAAAGGCACAGTTGAAACCCAGGGGCAGGGTGGCTAATGAGCAGGACCTAAAACCTTCCCACTGGCTGTACAAGCTGCACAGTAAATCCACATGATCTACTTGCAGACTCTGTGTCTATAGAATATATGAAAGGATACTGAAAGCTCCCACAACAGAAAGTGCACCAGTTCTGACAGCTATGGACACTGGAAACAAGAACACACAGGAGCAGGACCAGGTTAGAGCCTGAGCTGCCCCTACAGCAGGTCCAGAGACCAGCACAATATTGGAGGACAACCTCGGGAGGCAAGGTGGACTGTGACTCCCAGCAAGGGAAAGTATGCTGATAGCAGAGACTCAAGAAAAATATTTCTTATTCTTATATTATGACTTGTTCTATAGATGCTTCTGGATTTTTTTTCTTTATTTTCCTCCCTTTTCTCTCCCCCTTTTTTCTTCTTCTGTTGTTGTAGGTGTCAGTTTTATTAGTAGTATTAAATTTATTTGAACTTTAAAAAATTTGTTTTTAATCATACTCTTTATTTGCTATTTGCTTCTGCATGTAAGCTGGTCTTTTGTGGTCTGTGGGGTTTTCTTGCTTTTTTCTTTTCTTTTTTCAATTTTAATTAAAAAATATTTCAAATTTATTATAATTTTTTCTACATTTACTCTTTTGTTTGCTTTTCCTACTGTTTTATTCCTGTTGCAATTAGTCTTTAATATTTATAAATCTTCTTTATCCACCTCTATTTACTATGCATTTCTATTCTTTCTTTTTCTAATAATATTTGTTAGTTTCTTTGTTTTTGTTGCTTTATTCCCCAGTTGGCACCTTGCTTTAGTTTTGATTTCCAGTTTGTGCTTTAGTTAGTTTTGTCTTAACTGGTAGATATCATTTTTTGTTTCCTTTGTTCCTCAGTTCAATCTATTGTACTTTTCTTTGGGGGGGGGAGGCTGTTTTGGTTTTGTTTATGGATATATATATATATATATTTGTGTATATTCCATTATTTTGTTTATTAATTGCCTGATTTTGTAATTGCAATTTGTCTGGGATGCATCTTTTCTCATTTTTCTATATTTGTTTTAATCCCATTTAATGCCATAACAAACCACTGGTGGAATCTCCATTCCCCAGCCGGAGATCAAAAGCCTAGACTACCGCAGAAATCCTAATCCTAGAGACTACCAAATAGTGGGAACTCCCACAGAGGCAATCACTGTATACAAGATCCAGCATGACCAAACTGCCAGTAGCATCCTGTGCAGGATTTCTAACCCAAATAACAAACCAAAATACAAACCCAGTTATCAGCAGACAAGATTACCACCTACCACCACACTAAGCCCTGCCTATCTGCAGAAAAAATAAAATAAAATAAAACAACTCATCTCCCACCAGGACACAAACACAAGCCACACCCTATATGAAGCTTACACAAACCACTGGACACACCAAAAGGAAGAAAGAATTCAACCTTGAAGCCTGGGAAAAGGAGACCTCAAACACAGTAAGTTTAAAAATATATATAATGAAAAGGCAGAGAAATACTGTGCAAATGAAGGAACACACAAGTCCAAATAAATGAAGAGGGAATATGCAAACTATCTGAAAAAGAATTCAGAAAAATGATAGTAAAAATGATCAAAAACCTCCAAAATAGAGTGGAGAAAATGCAGGATTCAACTAATAAAGACCTAGAAGAAATAAAGAATAAACATACAGAGACAAATAACACAATTGCTGAAATTTAAAGTATTCCAGAAGGAATCAATAGAAGAATATCTGAAAGAGAAGAATGGATAAGTAAGCTGAAAGATAGAATAGTATAAATAACTGCTGAAGAGCAGAATAAAGTAAAAAGAATGAAAATAACTGAGGACAGTCTCAGAGACCTCTGGGACAATATCAAATGCACCAACATTTGAATATAGAGGTCCAAGAAGAAGAAGAGAAAAAGAAAATGAATGAGAAAAAATTTGGAAGAGAGATAATAGTTGAAATTTTCCCCAACAAGGGAAAGGAAATAGTCAATCAAGCCCAAGAAGCAGAGTCCCATATAGGATAAACCCAAGGAAAAACATGCCAAGACATATACTAATCAAATAAAAAAGATTAAAAACACAAAGAAAGAATACTAAAAACAATAAGGGAAAAGCAACAGTAACATACAAGGGAAACCCTATACATTTAACAGCTGATCTTTCAGCAGAAATTCTGCAGGCCCAAAGGGAATGACAGGATATATTTAAAGTACTGAAAGGGAAAAATCTACAAGCAAGATTACTCCACCCAGTAAGGATGTCATTCAAAATTGATGGACAAATAAAAAAATTTACAGACAAGCAAAAGTTATGAGAATTCAGTACCACCAAACCAACTTTACAACAAATGTTAAAGGGACTTATGTAGTCAGGAAATACAAGAGAAGATAAAGATCTACAGAAACAAACTCCAAACATTTAAGAAAATGGCAATAGGAACATATATATCAATAATTAGTTCCTGTAAATGGATTAAATACTCCAAACAAAAGATACAGACTGACTGAATGGATACAAAAACAAAACACGTATGCATGCTGTCTACAAGAAACCCACTTCAGAATTAAAGACACATATAGACAGAAAGTGAGAGGATGAAAAAATGCATTTCTGTGCAAATGGAAATCAAAAGAAAGCTGGGGTATCAATCCTCATATCAGACAAAATAGATCTTAAAAAATATTACAAGAGATAAGAAAGGACACTGCATAATGATAAAGGGATCAATCCAAGAGGAAGATATAACAACTGTAGGTATCTATGCATCCAACATAGAAGCACCTCAATACATAAGACAAACACTAGCAGACATAAAAGGAGAAACTGGCAGTAACACAGTAATAGTAGACCTTAACACCCCACTTACACCAATGGACAGATAATAAAAATAGAAAATTAATAAGTAAACACAAGACTTAAATGACATATTAGAGCAGATGGATCTCATTGATATATATATAGGACTTTCTATCCAAAAGCAGAATACACTTTCTTCTCAAGTGCACATGGAACCTTCTTTTGAATAGACCACACTTTGGGTCACAAATCAAATCTTGGTAAATTGCGGAAAATTGAAATCATATAAGCATCTTTTCTAACTACAATGCTATGAGACTAAATATCAACTACAAGAAAAAAATAAAACTGTAAAACAAACACACATGTGGAGATTAAACAATATGTTTCTAAATAAAGGACAGGTGACTGAAGACATCAAAAATGAAATAAAAAGATTACCAGAAAGAGATGACAATGAAAACAAAACAACTCAAAACCAATGTGATGTAACAAAATCAGTTCCAAGAGGAAAGTTTATAGCAATCCAATCCTACCTCAAGATACAAGTTCAGTTCAACTCAGTCATGCACAACACTTTGTGACCCCATGAACTTCAGCACATCAGGCTTTCCTGTCCATCACCAACTCCTGGAGATTGCTCAAACACATGTCCATTGAATCAGTGATGCCATCCAACCATCTTATCCTCTGTCGCACACTTATCTTCCTGCCTTCAATCTTTCCCAGCATCAGGGTTTTTCCAAATGAGTCAGTTCTTCACAAAAGGTGGTCAAAGTATTGGAGTTTCAGCTTCAGCATTAGTCCTTTCAGTGAATATTCAGGACTGATTTCCTTTAGGATTGACTGTATCTCCTTGTAGTCCAAGGGACTCTCAAGAGTCTTCTCCAAAACTACAGTTCAAAAGCATCAATTCTTTGGCTCTCAGGTTTCATTATAGTCCAAATCTCACATCCATACATGACTACTGGAAAAACCACAGCTTTGACTAGATGGACATTTGTTGGCAAAGTAATGTTTTTGCTTTTTTTTTTTTTCAGGCTCGTGCTGATTGGTCCATTTTTTTTTTTTTTTTTCCAGTGGGTTTTATCATACATTGATATGAATCAGCCATGGATTTACATGTATTCCCAATCCCGATCCCCCCTCCCACCTCCCTCAACACCCGATTCCTCTGGGTCTTCCCAGTGCACCAGGCCCGAGCACTTGTCTCATGCATCCCACCTGGGCTGGTGATCTGTTTCACCATAGATAGTATACATGCTGTTCTTTTGAAATATCCCACCCTCACATTCTCCCACAAAGTTCAAAAGTCTGTTCTGTATTTCTGTGTCTCTTTTTCTGTTTTGCATATAGGGTTATCGTTATCACCTTTCTAAATTCCATATATATGTGTTAGTATGCTGTAATGTTCTTTATCTTTCTGGCTTACTTCACTCTGTATAATGGGCTCCAGCTTCATCCATCTCATTAGGACTGATTCAAATGAATTCTTTTTAATGGCTGAGTAATATTCCATGGTGTATATGTACCACAGCTTCCTTATCCATTCATCTGCTGATGGGCATCTAGGTTGCTTCCATGTCCTGGCTATTATAAACAGTGCTGCGATGAACATTGGGGTGCACGTGTCTCTTTCAGATCTGGTTTCCTCAGTGTGTATGCCCAGAAGTGGGATTGCTGGGTCATATGGCAGTTCTATTTCCAGTTTTTTAAGAAATCTCCACACTGTTTTCCATAGCGGCTGTACTAGTTTGCATTCCCACCAACAGTGTAAGAGGGTTCCCTTTTCTCCACACCCTCTCCAGCATTTATTGCTTGTAGACTTTTGGATAGCAGCCATCCTGACTGGCGTGTAATGGTACCTCATTGTGGTTTTGATTTGCATTTCTCTGATAATGAGTGATGTTGAGCATCTTTTCATGTGTTTGTTAGCCATCTGTATGTCTTCTTTGGAGAAATGTCTGTTTAGTTCTTTGGCCCATTTTTTGATTGGGTCATTTATTTTTCTGGAATTGAGCTGCAGGAGTTGCTTGTATATTTTTGAGATTAATCCTTTGTCTGTTTCTTCATTTGCTATTATTTTCTCCCAATCTGAGGGCTGTCTTTTCACCTTACTTATAGTTTCCTTTGTAGTGCAAAAGCTTTTAAGTTTCATTAGGTCCCATTTGTTTAGTTTTGCTTTTATTTCCAATATTCTGGGAGGTGGGTCATAGAGGATCTTGCTGTGATTTATGTCGGAGAGTGTTTTGCCTATGTTCTCCTCTAGGAGTTTTATAGTTTCTGGTCTTACATTTAGATCTTTAATCCATTTTGAGTTTATTTTTGTGTATGGTGTTAGAAAGTGTTCTAGTTTCATTCTTTTACAAGTGGTTGACCAGTTTTCCCAGCACCACTTGTTAAAGAGGTTGTCTTTTTTCCATTGTATATCCTTGCCTCCTTTGTCAAAGATAAGGTGTCCATAGGTTCGTGGATTTATCTCTGGGCTTTCTATTCTGTTCCATTGATCTATATTTCTGTCTTTGTGCCAGTACCATACTGTCTTGATGACTGTGGCTTTGTAGTAGAGTCTGAAGTCAGGCAGGTTGATTCCTCCAGTTCCATTCTTCTTTCTCAAGATTACTTTGGCTATTCGAGGTTTTTTGTATTTCCATACAAATTGTGAAATTCTTTGGTCTAGTTCTGTGAAAAATACCGTTGGTAGCTTGATAGGGATTGCATTGAATCTATAGATTGCTTTGGGTAGAATAGCCATTTTGACAATATTGATTCTTCCAATCCATGAACACGGTATGTTTCTCCATCTGTTTGTGTCCTCTTTGATTTCTTTCATCAGTGTTTTATAGTTTTCTATGTATAGGTCCTTTGTTTCTTTAGGTAGATATACTCCTAAGTATTTTATTCTTTTTGTTGCAATGGTGAATGGTATTGTTTCCTTAATTTCTCTTTCTGTTTTTTCATTGTTAGTATATAGGAATGCAAGGGATTCCTGTGTGTTAATTTTATATCCTGCAACTTTACTATATTCATTGATTAGCTCTAGTAATTTTCTGGTAGAGTCTTTAGGGTTTTCTATATAGAGGATCATGTCATCTGCAAACAGTGAGAGTTTTACTTCTTCTTTTCCTATCTGGATTCCTTTTACTTCTTTTTCTGCTCTGATTGCTGTAGCCAGAACTTCCAACACTATGTTGAATAGTAGTGGTGAGAGTGGGCACCCTTGTCTTGTTCCTGATTTCAGGGGAAATGCCTTCAATTTTTAAAAATATGGAACACTTCACGAATTTGCGTGTCATCCTTGCGCAGGGGCCATGCTAATCTTCTCTGTATCGTTCCAATTTTAGTATATGTGCTGCTGAAGCGAGCACTGTTTTTGCTTTTTAATATGCTGTCTGGGTTGGCCATAGCTTTTCTTCCAAGGAGCAAGCATCTTTTAATTTCATGGCTGCAGTCACCATCTGCAGTAATTTTGGAGTCCAAAAAAATAAAGTCTCTCACTGTTTCCATCGTTTCCCTATCTATTTGCCATGAAGTGGCAGGACCAGATTCCACAATCTTAGTTTTCTGAATGTTGAGTTTTAAGCCAACTTTTTCACTCTCCTCTTTCACTTTCATCTCTTTAGTTCTTCTTTGCTTTCTGCCATAAGGGTGGTGTCATCTGCATATTAAGGTTATTGTTATTTCTCCTGGCAATCTTGATTCCTGTTTGTACTTCACCCAGTCTGGCATTTGGCATGATCCATTCTGCATATAAGTTAAATAAGCAGGGTGACAATATACAGCCTTGACGGACTCCTTTCCCATTTTGGAACCAGTCTGTTGTTCCAAGAAGCAAGACCAACATCGAACAGACAAACTAGCTTTAAACCTAAAACAGCTGGAAAAAGGACTACAAAACTCTCTCAAAGTTAGAAGAAAGAAAGAAATCATGAAGACCAGAGCAGAAAAAAAAATGAAAAAGAATCAAAGAAGCAATAGTAAAGATTAATAAAACTAAAAGCTGGTTCTTAGAAAAGATAAACAAAATTAACAAACCTTTAGCCAGACTCATCAAGAAAAAAAGAGAGAAGAATCAAATTAAGAAAACTAGAAATGAAAAAGGAGAGGTTACAACAGACAACGCAGATATACAAAGGATTATAAAAGGCTGTTATGAGCAACTATATAGCAATAAAATAGGCAACCTGGAAGAAATGGTCAGATTCTTAGAAAAGTTCAACCTTCTAAGACTGAATTAGAAAGAAATAGAAATTATTAACCACCCTATTACAAGCACTGAAATAGAAACTGTGATCAAAAATCTCCCAGAAAGCAAAAGCTCAGGGCCAGTTGGCTTCACAGGGGAATTCTGTCAAACATTTAGAGAAGAGCTAATGCGTCTCTGTCTAAAACACTTTCAAAAAATTTCAGAGCAAGGAACATTTCCAAACTCATTCTATGAGATCACCATCACCCTGATGCCAAAACCAGGCAAAGACAACACACACACACACACACACACACACACACACACACACAAGAAAGTTGCAGGTCAATATCACGATGAACATAGATGCAAAATCTTCAACAAAATTCTTGCGAACAGGATTCAACAACACATTTAAAATCACATACACCATAATCAAGTTGGATTTATTCCAGAGATACAAGTATTCCTCAATATACACAAATCAGTCAATGTGATACATCACATTAACAAATTGAAAGATAAAAACAATATGATAATCTCAATAGATGCATGAAAAGCCTTTGAATCAGCACCCACTTATCATAAAAACTCTCTAGAAAGTGGGCATAGAAGGAACCTACCTCAACATAATAAAGGCCATATATGACAAGCCCTCAGCAAACATTATTCTCAATGGTGAAAAATAGAAACCATTCCTTCTAAGAACAGGAACAAGACAAGGGTGTCCACTCTCACCACTAACAGCATAGTTTTGGAAGTTCTAGCTACAACAATTAAATAAGAAAAAGAAATAAAAGGAATCCAGATTGGAAAAGAAGTATAAACTCTCATTTTTTGCAGATGACATGATACTATAGGTAGAAAACCCTACAGATACCATCTGAAAATTACTGGAGCTAATCAGTGAATTTAGCAAAGTTGCATGATACAAAATCAATACAAAGAAATCACTTGTACTCCTATATACTAACAATGAAAAATCAGAAAGACAAATTAAGCAATAAATCCCATTCACCACTACAACAACAATAATAAAATATCTAGGAATAAACCTACCTAATGAGACAAAGATAAAAGAAGAACTGTATGCAGAGAAGTATCAGACACTGATGAAAGAAATCAAATACTACAATAAACAGATGGAGAGATATTCCATGTTCCTGGGTTGGAAGAATCAATATTACCAAAATTACTATACTACCAAATGTCTTCCCTGGTGGCTCAGATGGTAAAGAATCTGCCTGCAATACAGGAGACCTCGGTTCAATTCCTGGGTGGGTGAGAATCCCTGGAGAAGGGAATAGCAACCCACTCCAATATTCTTGCCTGGAGAATTCCATGGACAGAGGAGCCTGGTGGGCTACAGTCCATTGAGTCACAAAGAATCTCACACAACTCAGTGACTAACACCCACACACACCAAATGCAATTTACAGATTCAATGCTATCCCTATCAAATTACCAGTGACATTTTTCACAGAACTAGAACAAAAAAATGTCACAATTCATATGGAAACTTGTACAAAAGACCATGAAAAACCAAAACAATCTTAAAAAAGAAGAATGGAGCTGGAGGAATAAACCTTCCTGACTTCAGACTATCTACAGAGCCACAGTCATCAAGACAGTATGGTAGTGGCACAAAAACAGAAATATAGACCAATAAAACAAGATAGAAAGCCCAGAGATAGATCCACACACCTATGTGTACCTTATTTTTGACACAGAAGGCAAGATTATACAATGGGGCAAAGACAGCCTCTTCAATAAATGGTGCTGGGAAAACTGGATAGCTACGTGTAAGAGAATGAAATAAGAACATTTCCAAACACCATACACAAATATAAACTCAAAATAGATTAAAGACCTGCATGTAAGACCAGAAACTATAAAACTCTTTGAGGAAAACATAGGCAGAACACTCAATGACAGAAATCAAAGCAAGATCTCCTATGACCCACCTCCTACGGTAACGGAAGTAAAAACAAAAATAAACAAATGGGACCTAATAAATTTGAGAGTCCCTTGAATTGGAAGAAGATCAAACCTTGGACAGCAAGGAGATCAAAAGCAAGGAAATCAAATGGATATCAAAGGAGTACTAAAGAAAATCAACTCTGAATACTCATTGGAAGGATTGATGCCAAAACTGAAGCTCCAATAGTTTGACCACCCAATGTAAAAAGTCGACTCATTGGAAAAGATCCTGATGCTAGGAAAGATAGAAGTCAGGAGGAGAAGAGGGCAACAGAGGACAATATGTTTGGATGGCATCACTGACTCAGTGGACATGAGTTTGAGCTAGCTCTGGAAGATGATGAAGGACAGGGAAGCCTGGCACCCTGCAGTCCATGAGGTCTCCAAGAGTCAGACATGACTGTGTGACTGAACAGCAATAATAACAGCAAGCCTTCAAAATCATGAGACAAATAATAATAATAATAATAACAGTTGTTTAAGGCATTCAAGTTGTGGCATTTATTACAGCAGTCTTAGCAAAGTAATATTCTATAACATCTATCTTTTTAAAAATATTTCTGAGTGCAAATCTATGTTTTGTCACAAAATAACTTTTAAATTGCATTGTTTGCTTTCATCATGATTATTTAAAAGAAATTATATGCTCTAAGTGATGTTCACCTTTACAAATATCCCAGAATTTGTAGAATTCTTTCTATGGCTTATGAAACTGATTAAGTTTAAAATTTTACTTTTGCTCCTCACAGCATGTTTGATACTTAATTCAATGCAAAGCACCCAGGATTTTGCATGCATTTATTAATATGCATGAATGAAGACAGAGCTGCATAACATAGCAATAAAGTTCAGCTCAGTTCAGGCTCTCAGTCATGGCCACAAGATGGTGTGATCACTCACCTAGAGTCAGATATCCTGGAATGCAAATTCAAGTAGGCTTAGGAAGCATCATTATGAACAAAGTTAGTGGAGGTGATGGAATTCCAGTTGAGCTGTTTTAAATCCTAAAAGATGATGCTGTGAAAGTGCTGCACTCAATATGCCAGCAAACTTGGAAAATGCAGCAGTGGCCACAGGACTGGAAAAGATCAGTTTTCATTCCAATCCCAAAGAAAGGCAATGCTGAAGAATGTTCAAACTACTGCACAATTGCACTCATCTCACACACTAGCAAACTAATGCTCAAAATCCTCCAAGTGAGGTTTCAACATTATGTGAACTAAGAACTTTCAGATGTTCAAGCTGGTTTTAGAAAAGGCAAAGGAACCAGAGATCAAACTGCCAACAGCCATTGGATCATTGAAAAAGCGAGACAGTTCCAGAAAACCATCTACTTCTGCTTTATGACTATGCCAAAGCCTTTGACTGTGTGGATCACAACAACCTGTGGAAAATTCTTCAAGAGTTAGGAATTCCAGACCATCTTACCTGCCTCCTGAGAAATCCGTATGCAGTCAAGAAGCAACACTTAGAACGGGACATGGAGCAATGGACAGGTTCCAAATTGGGAAAGGAGTACATCAAGGCTGTATATTGTCACCCTGCTTATTTAGCTTATATGCAGAGTACATCATGTGAGATATAGGACTAAGTGAAGCACAAGCTGGAATCAAGACTGCCAGGAGAAATAATAACCTCAGATACACAGACGACACCACTCTTATTGCAAAAGGAATAAAGTAAGTTAACCTCCCCAAAAAATGTGGTTTCAATTACTCCTAAAGAAAACATTTTTCTAGTATTATTTTTTTAAAATAAAGCATTTTTTTATACAGCTGACATTGTCTACTTGTCCCTGTGTTCCGTGTAATCTCTTCATCATTCATAGCACATTTCCCATCATGAATCATTTGGAATTTCCCTAATTCAAAAAGCTTTTCTTGCTGTTTTCTCTGTGTTTTGGCTCTGCCCTGTCTTAAACATAAATTCTGTCTGAAGAGCTGTCTTTCTCTAGTCCTGTTATTTTTTTTTCCATTCCTAATTGCTTCCACTGGTAATATACAAAAGTTCACCTCTAATAAACTGCCAAATTCACAAACAACGAAAAAAAAAGTGATATTTTTCTTACCATCTTCATGAATTTGTTGTAAGGATTAAATACTAAAATAAATATAACAACATACTGTAAAATATAACTTGATTTCTAGAAGCAGTTAAAATACTAATATTTATTTTTAAAGTCTTAAAAGACACGTTTTCTGAAAAACCATCACCATACAAAATTATTCTGTCTTCCCACTACCCTTCCATGCAAACTGTACATTTTCTTTTTAATGGAGGAATTATTATCCGTGCTTTTTTAAGAGGAAGAAATTGAGACAAATATTTAATAACAAACAATCCTCACATGGCTAATAACAGGTGAAGTAAAAATTCAAACCAGGGTGACTAAATAAAAACTGACCCTGGAAATAAAGACTAACTGTACTCAAAATAATCAAGACGACATTGATCAGACCATGGATGGCCAATCTGCAGATGAATGTCAGCACTGACTGTGTTAGGCAGGTAGCCCGCTTGTTTTGTCTGTAGAACTCTCACTCTCTGACTGTCAAGGGTTGGGGTGTGAGTCAGCCTTTGGACAGGCATTTGCCCTCCCCCAACGCTGTTGCTGACATCCAGAATAAAGCAAACTTTCCTTTTCAAAAAATAAAAATAATGTAGTAATAAAAATAATAAAATAAAACTCATATTTCATTTTTTTAATCCAGTAAGACAGAAAAGTGAAAGTTGCTTAGTCATGTCTGACTCTTTGTGACCCATGAACTGTAGCCTGCCATGAAGTTCCATGAAATTCTCCAGGCCAGAATACTGGAGTGGGTAGCCAATCCCTTCTCCAGGGGATCCTCCCAACCCAGGGATCAAACCCAGATCTCCCACGTTGCAGGTGAGTTCTTTACTATGTGAGCAACCAGGGAAGCTCAATAAAACAGAGGGACAAAGAAAATATCATTTTATGTAAGAAGAAGTTGACTTAAATAAAGCAATGTAATCAATTCACATCTTAGCAACCCAAAATCAAAAACCATGAAATTTTACTTAGCAGAGACTAAATGGAAACATTTCCTTTAAGCTAGGGAAAATAGTCCCCAGTACATAGATTAGTCAAGTTCTTCAGTTTTCTGTTAAGCCATGATTTGGCTTCATAATCCACTTTAGTATGATTTTTCACATAGAACCTTTGGATTGGTATTCAAGATGACAGCAAATTGTCATTTCCGTATCAAACTCCTAAACCTGAATGTTCAGAGATGTAAGCTGTAGTTCTTAAAAACTTTTACTGGAAAATTTACACATATTCAGTTCCAAGTTCTACCACTATTAAATAAAAATTATTCTAACGCTTGTTAAACATAGCAAGAAAGACTTTAATAAAACTTTTGCAAAAGGGGAGGGACATAGAGAACTCAACTCAGAATATGGCAATGATAACTGGGGATTTATAATCAATCAGATAAGTGAGGGGGCCAGTGGATCAAATATGTTCAAGGGGAACTTCATTAGAAACCAAGGGTAGAGAGATTCTTGGTTAACTGTCTTAATGGATTTTTACTAAAGGCATGCCAAGAAGTTAGATATCAGGGGTGGGTTGGGGGACAAGAAGTTTAATCACATATCAAGAGTGAGGGAAGATTCTTGATAAATCAATTTAGCCTTGGCAGGCTAAAGTTGAGGCCTAGAAAAAGAGGGTTCATAGGAGCCTGACTAAAGTTTGGTAAAAGAAGAAGCTTTTGTTACTATTTACTTGTTTTATGATCTGTATTGGGGGAAAAAAAAAAGAACTTGAGGGGTTAATTCAACCATATTTCCTAGTATTTTCAGTATTTGCCATAGATCTGACATTATCATAAGACTGAGTGAAAGAAGAAAAATGTATGATTCTGTGCCAGTTTAAAAAAGGTCAGTGTGATGCTATACACACAGTAGGGACTTTGTATTTAAGAGGTACCTCTTGAGCAACCTATATGCAGGTCAGGAAGCAATAGTTAGAACTGGACATGGAACAACAGACTGGTTCCAAATAGGAAAAGGAGTACGTCAAGGCTCTATATTGTCACCCTGCTTATTTAACTTATATGCAGAGTACATCATGAGAAACGCTGGGCTGGAAGAAGCACAAGCTGGAATCCAGATTGCCCGGAGAAATATCAATAACCTCAGATATGCCGATGACACCACCCTTATGGCAGAAAGTGAAGAGGAACTAAAAAGCCTCTTAATGAAAGTGAAAGAGGAGAGTGAAAAAGTTGGCTTAAAGCTCAACGTTCAGTAAACTAAGATCATGGCATTTGGTCCCATCACTTCATGGGAAATAGATGGGGAAACAGTGGAAACAGTGTCAGACTTTATTTTGGGGGGCTCCAAAATCACTGCAGATGGTGATTGCAGCCATGAAATTAAAAGACGTTTACTCCTTGGAAGAAAAGTTATGACCAACCTAGATAGCATATTAAAAAGCAGAGACACTACTTTGCCAACAAAGTTTTGTCTAGTCAAGGCTATGGTTTTTCCAGTGGTCATGTATGGATGTGAGAGTTGGACTGTGAAGAAAGCTGAGTGCCGAAAAATTGATGCTTTTGAACTGTGGTGTTGGGGATGACTCTTGAGAGTCCCTTGGACTGCAGGGAGATCCAACCAGTCCATGCTAAAGGAGATCAGTCCTGGGTGTTCATTGCAAGGACTGATGCTGAAGCTGAAACTCCAGTACTTTGGCCACCTCACGCGAAGAGTTGACTCATTGGAAAAGACCCTGATGCTGGGAGGGATTGGGGGCAGGAGGAGAAGGGGACAACAGAGGATGTGATGGCTGGATGGCATCACTGACTCAATGGACATGAGTTTGAGTAAACTCTGGGAGTTGGTGATGGACAGGGAGGCCTGGCATGCTGCAATTCATGGGATCACAAAGAGTCGGACACGACTGAGCAACTGAACTGAACTAAACTGAAATTCCATCCGATTTCAACTGTGTGCTTTTAAATGAGATCAAAATCTGAAATTTATCTTTATCATCAATTGAACTAGAGGAATATTACTCACATTTTGGATTATGCTGCACATTAAGTGAGATGCTATAAGTTAGGAGACACATTATATTATTAAATTTTCAATTTCAATCTAATAAATGTTTGAGTTACCTTCTACCATGAACAGATATTAGGGATACAGCAAGGCCTATTACCAAAAGATTCCCCTTGAAAAGGGAATATAAACTTTAGACAAGTAATTCCAAGGTGCTACATTTTAGTACTAGAGGTAATAGAACAGTAGTATCACTCACGTTGTCAGTATTATCTGCAACCTAGGTCAGGGGAGCAATTTGGGGTTGATAACTAAATTATTTCACAAAAGCCATTAGCTTTCATGGATAGTCTGTTGAATTATAAGTGACCTATGAATGTAGCAGAGACTGAAGCAATACTTTCAGTGTTCTTTGGCCTTTGCCTGAGCCATGCTAACATTTGAGGCCTGGGGATCCACTTGCTTGCTCTGATTTCTGAGTTGCTGTCCAAAGGACTTTGCACAGGCCACCTAAGTAGGTACTTTGGTAATTCCATGCTCTTAAAGTGTTTTGCTTAGATAAACCTTAGCACTTCAGTGGGTCATATTTCATGTGTGCTGTAAGATCTCAGTATTAGAATTTCAAATCATTCACAGTAAATGTTCAAGCCATATCCATGTCTTAGTTGCTTTTATTTTTATCCTTTTAACTTTTTAATTTATATTGCAGTACAGTTGATTAGCAATGTTGTATTAGTTTCAGGTGTACTAAGCAAAGTGATTCAGTTTTACATATTCATGTATCTATTCTTTTTCAGTTTATTTTCCTATTTAGGTTGTTACAGAATATAGAGCAGAGTTCCCTTTGCTACGTAATAGATCGCTTTTAGTTATCCATTTTAAATATAGCAGTGTTTGATATGATATACATATACACATTGATATAATATACATATCAATCCCAAGCTCCATAACTATTCCCTCTCCCTACTCCTCCCCCCAGTAAACATAGTTTGTTCTCTAATTCTGTGAGTCTGTTTTTGTTTTGTAAATAAAGTTCATTTGTGTCATTTGTGTTTAGATTTTACATGTAAATGATATCATACAATATTTCTCTTTATCAACACACAGTAATCTGTTGCATCTCTATACATCAACAACAAAAGATCAGAAAGAGAAATTCAAACAATTACATTTGCTATTGCATCAAACAGAATAAAATACCTGGGAATAAACCTACCTAAAGAGACAAAACACCTGTACTCCAAAAACTATAAGATACTAATGAAAGAAATTGAAGATGACACAAACAGATAGAATGATATGCCATGTTCTTGAATAGGAAGAATCAGTATTGTCAAAATGACTATACTGTTCAAGGCAATCTACAGAACAAATGCAATTACTATCAAATTGCTAATGGCATTTTTCACAGAACTAAAACAAAACAAATCTTAAAATTTTCTTGAAGACCCAAAGGAACCTGAATAGGCAAAGCAATCCTGAGAAAGAAAAACAGAGCTGGAGCAATCAGGCTCCCTGACTAAAGACTACACTATAAAGCTATAATCACCAAAACAGTATGCTACTTGCACAAAAACAGACATATAAACCAATGGAACAGGACAGAAAACCTGGAGGCAGGGAAGGGGGACTATGCCACTCATATACAACAAAGCAGGTAGAACAATACAATGGTGGAAAGACAGTCTCTTCAAAGTGCAGTGCTTGGAAAATAGGACAGCTACATGCAAAAATTAAATTAGAACATTTTTAACACCGAATTCAAAAATAAACTTGAAATGGATTAAACACCTAATCTTATTATATTAGGTAATTATCTAATTAGGTAATTACCTAATTACCAGATATTATAAAATTCCCAGAGTAAAGCATAGACAGAATACTCTCTGACATAAATCGCAGCATGATCTGTTTCATCTCCCAGAGTAATGGAAATTTAAATAAATAAATGAGATCTACTTACTCTCAAAAGTTTTTGCACATCAAAGGAAACCATAAACAAAAGGAAAGTCAACCCACAAAGTGGGAGAAAATATTCTCAAAGAATGAAAAACAAAGGATTATTTTCCAAAATTTACAAACAGCTCATGCAACTTAATATCACTACAACAAACAACCTAATCAAAAAATGAGTGGAAGACCTAAATATACATTTCTCTTAGTTGCTTTTAAATTACGTTCCTTGACCTCAGATAATGTCTTATAAAGGAATGTAGAGTCACTTTAGTACTAGCTTAATACTAAAAGTTGGGAGTGTAAATCCAATGCTAAGAAACAAATGGTAAAACACAATTCACCACAAAATTAATTTGAAAATGTTTAAGATGTCTACTATATGCATATAGCTTCTAATGTATTATGGATTACAATGGATCTCTTTACCTTCCATTTCACTTTCTTCTATTTCAATTACCCTTTGTCAAGCACAGTTCAAAAATATTAAATGAAAAATTTCAGAAATAAGCAACTTCTGCTTTAAATTGGGCATTTATAGTTTTCAAAAAATTTCAGGATAATTCTGATATGTATCTGGGTTTTAAAAAGTGATTGCAGGTTTTTCTATTAAATCCTAGTTTTGGTGATATAGAGTTCTATTATTTTTCTGTTGAACAATCATGATACAATGGTATTATGAGAGTAATAGTTACATAATCACAATAGTAAAAGATGTTTCTCAGGCTGGGTGGATGAAAACATGTGCATGTATGCACTTCCACTTACCACATCACTCTGCTTGACCACCCCCCCCCCAATTATATGTGATCATTTTATGTTGTTAAGTTAATCATGTTCTCATTATAGCTTTCAATTGTAATTCTCTCTCTCTCTTTTTTTTTTTTTTTTGAGTCTGGCTACTGATTGCTAGCTTGTTTTTGTTCATCTGATAAACAGAAAAATGTGAATGCATGTACATATTTGTATATATTAAAAACTGGAAGAATTAACCCAAAGTTTAAAATTCATTATGTATGGGAGAAGAGGAAATTATGGCATGTACGAATAGATAAGCTTTTGTTAATTGTTTTATTTTATAAATATATCTTTATAAAATATAATATTTTATGTAACTATAAGCAAAGTTAAACTCAAAAATCAAGTTCCTAAAAACAGAAGAAAAATTTTAAATCTGTTTAAATTAATGAGTAAGCAGTATGACTAGACAGAAAACACCACAAAGACTTTAAAAGCAGTTCTCCAACTACATATTCCTGAGGAAATGCACATTATGGAAAAAAAAATGATCTCAAAACATGTCAAATACTAATTTTCAGAAACCTATTGCTGGTAATAACAATAATATTGCTATTTCTTTTTCTTAAAGTTATTAATGAGTTCTATCTTACACATTTTTAACAGTTTTATTGAATTATAACTGAGAAATATAGTAAACTGTACAATTTTTATATAAGTATATACTTATGGAAACATTACTACAATGAAGAAAATGAACACATTCATCATCCCTCAAATTTCTCCCTATTCTCTTTTAATGTCTTTCACTCTTACAAGTCCAGATTACCTCTTAAAATCCCAAGCAAACACTGATCTGCCTTTTATCACTACAGATAAGTTTGTCTTTTCAGACATTTCCTATTAGTTAAATCATACATTATACACTCTACATTGCTGAGGACTCCATGGGGGAAATAACTAGGTTCTTAAGATTCATATATGGTATTGCATGTATCAATTGTTCATTCATTTTTATTGTGCAGTAACATTCTATTGTGTGGATACAACACTATTTATTCATTCACCTGTTGCTGAACAATTAGATTGAATCCAATTTGGGGTTGTTACAAAAAAAGCTTCTACAAAAATTAATATGTGAGTCTCTGTGCAAACACATTATTTCTTCTTTCTTAGGTAAATACCTGGAAGTGGAATGACTGGGTCATTTGGCAGTTGTATATTTAACTTTTAAGAAACTGATGACCCAGAAGGATGGAATGGTGAGGGAGGTGGGAGGGAGGTTCAGGATGGGGAATACATATACACTCATGGTTGATTCAAGTCAATGTATGGCCAAACCAATACAATACTGTAAAGTAAAATAAATAAATTAATTAATTAAAAAAATTAAAAAGACAAAAAAATAAAGGAAACTGACTACTTAAAAAACTGCTTCTCAAAGAAGATATGCATTTTATATTTCAATGAGCAGTGTAGGAACCAACTAATTCTTTCAAATTCTCACCAACGGTGGTGGCTTCAAGATGGAGGAGGAATAGGATAGGGAGACCACCTTCTCCCCGACAAACACATCAAAAATCATCTGAATGTGGAACAATTCCCACAGAACAATTTTTGAAAGCTGGTAGAGGAACCCAAATGTCCAGAAAGGTAAATCAAACTCCCTGGAATAAGGTAGGGCAAAAGATATAGACAAAAAGGGAGAAAAAGTATTTCAAAATGTGGAGCCCTGTCCTGGGGAGGGATCCCTGAAGTAGAAGCTTCTACATAATAGGAAATCCCTTCACAGATAGGGTCGGGGGAAGCTTAGGAACATCAGAAGAAGTACAATGAGACAAAATGGGGGAAATTCACCAGAGACATTGTGAATAATGGCAATTTTCAGCCAAGAAGCAACTCACATGCTCACGTCAGCCCACAGTGAGTGGGGGTTCAGTGAGGAGACTTGAGCTGCGGGTGTCAGTCCTCAGGGAAAGGATGAGGATTAAATACTGTGAAGATACTCTGAGAGGGCTAATGTGACACTGTACAGACAGAACAGGGAAAATCCTGGAACAACCAGAGAAACAAAGGATTGCTCCCATGAGGAAGGATCTAATGCCACACTCTACCTTCTGGTGAGCTCACAGAACAAAGGACCATGCACTAGTGAATAATGAAATGGGGCAAGCTGGCTATGGTCTATAGCCCAAGAGGCAGAGAAGTAGGCATGCAGCTGGTGGAGGCAGAAGGCAAGGATGCAGCTACCATCAAGCCATGAGGGGCTGTGTGTTACTACCCACATCTTCCTAGGATTCTGAGTGACTCAAATCTGAAAAGTGTGTCACAGCCCAAGACAGTTCCACCAGGGAAGTGCATAAACTGCCTAAGACTGGCAACCCCCACACGGGAGCTTGGAGCCCAAGTGGCCTGTCTCTGCCAAGGGCCTCACAAATGGGAACCCACTCCCTTGGGAGGTGTGTGGCCCGGTTTGGGCTGTGGCGACCACCCTGTATGGCCCAGACATGGAGAATGCTTCCCACACGTGCCAGTGACATTTGTAGTATCCCTCCCTCTCCACAGCATAATTGAGCAAATGAGCCCTAAGAAGCAGCCACTTTCACCCCCTCATGTCTTGAAGGTGATCAAACACTGGAGAGAGACTTAAAAGCAGAAAGTGAAAGTGTTAGTTGCTCAGCTGTGTCCAGCTCTTTGTGACCTCACAGACTGTAGCCCACCAGGCTCCTCTGTCCATGGCATTCTCCAGGCATGAATACTGGAGTGGGTTGCCATGCCCTCCCCCAGGGCACCTTCCAAACCCAGGAATCGAACCCAGGTCTCCCACTTTGCTGGCAGATTCTTTACCATCTGAGCCACCAGTACAAGCAGAGTTGGGTCAAAAATCAAAGTGCAAGCTTGAGCAAAGAAAAGAAGGGAGAACCACTCCAAAAATGACAGGTGCAGGAGATCAAAATCCTGTAATTAACACGACACTGTGTGCTTTAGGGGATACTGTAGATTTTGAGAGCAAGCACAAGCTGGAACAAGGAAAGATATAAGTGTGAACCGACCCCACACTGCCCACAACGTGTCCAGAGATCTTCTGAGATATATTGGAGGACCTTCTAAGTAGGCAAATTGACTGAAAGAGGAGGAACCATATGGACAGTCCTTTCACTACCACCCTGTAAATAGCTCCTGCTGAAAGGTTGCTGCTGAACCATGAAAAGATGCCAGGATTCTTGGCCTCCAGAGGAGAAGAATTCAATCCAGGGCCAGAGATGAGGCTTGATTGCTCAGCGCTTTTGTGCAATAGAGTTTTATTAAAGTATAAAAGGGATAGAGAAAGCTTCTGACAGACATCAGAAGGGGGCAGAAAGAGTACCCCCTTGTTAGTGTTAGCAATGGAGTTATATACTCTCCAATTAGTTATTAGAATGAATCAAAAGAATGTCTGGAGCTTGTAAAGACCTCACTAGACCTACTCGCATAATTTACATTTTAAGATAACAGGATTAACCAGGAGGTTTTTTTCCGGAGACAGTCCTCAAACAGAATACATTATTGTTATATAATCCTAAGGAATGTGGAGGGGGAAAGTTTGTCCTTTCTTCTTCCTTGAGAATTCCAGACCCCTCTCTCCTTGGGGACCCCTGGACTTCTTATCAACCTGTCTAGGAAATGACTCTCTCACCACCCCCTATTTTAATTTTTATTATTTTTAATTTTATGTTTTAACTTCCCCTCCCCTCCTTTTTTTCCTATTGCCCTAATATGGCCCATTATTACTCCTTTCATTTTTATGTTTTAATACTACATTTTCCTTTTTTTTTTTAAAGACACCTTATTTTTTTAATAAATTCCATATTTTAATTTTTGTGTTCAACATTTTGTTTTGACATTGTACTTTTAAGAGATTAACTTTTATTCTAGGTTTTTAATTTTTCCTTTCTGATATTTTGTTATTAATTTTGTATCTTTGAGAGTCTAATTTTAGTACCCATATTCAGTTAGGGATTTGACAATTGACTTGATTACTTTCTTCTCTTTCAATTCTCCCTTTTCTCCTCTTTCTCCTTTCTTCCTCTTCTGTTGTCTATATAATTCCGTGAATATCTTTGGGTTTTCCTGGATGGTGAGAATTGTTTCACTAATAATCTAGTGGTTTTGTCTTATGTGATGTGTGGCCTGAGAAATCTTAATGCTACTGTAAGAGGTGAGGATTGAACTCCAGAGGCAGGAGACTCAACCCCAGGACTCTGGGCCGTCAGTGAACTCCAAACTCCATGGAACATTAATAGAGGGGAGCCTGCAAAAAGGCCTCCATTTTTACACTTAGACCAAGCTCATGCAAGAGCCAGCAAGCCCCAGTGCAATATCCCTCACACCAGCCCTTCAGCAAAACAGGAACACAACTCTGCACATTAGCAGACAGGCAGCCCAAAGCCATACCAAACCCACAGACACCCCCAAGACATACTATTGGACACAGCACTGCCCTTCAGAGAGATGAGATCCAGCTCCACCCACCAGGACACAGGAACACATACCCCCAACCAAGAAATCTTCACAAGGCCCTGGTCAAACCCCTCCCATGGAGACTCCATGGAGACTCCATGCATTCTCCACAACTAAGAGGAACTACAACCCAGCCTGCAGAAGGGAGACCCAAGGACAAAAAAATAAACAAAATGAAAAGATAGAGAAATATGCAGCAGGTGAAGGAACATGGTAAAGCCCACCAGACCAGACAAACAAGGAGGAATAAGGAGTCTACCTGGAAAATAACTCAGAATAATGACAGTAGGAAGTGTGAAAGTGTTAGTCACTCAGTCGTATGCAACTATTTGTGATGCCAACAATAGTAAAGATGCTCCAAAATCTTTCAAACAAAATGAAGTCATGGATAAATAAACTAGAAGCATGAATAGAGATGTACAAGAAAAACTTGACAAGGATTTGGAAGAATTAAAGAATAAATGGTCAATAATGAACAGTATAATAACTGAGAATAAAAAATGTTCCAGAGGAAACAAACAGTAGAGTAACTGAGGCAGAAGAATGGATAAATGAGCTAAAAGATAGAATGCAGGAAGTAACTGAAGCAGAGAAGAACAAAGGAAAAAGGATAAAAAGAAATGAGGACAGTCTCAGAGACCTCTGGGACAACATAAAACACCCAACATTCAAATTATAGAAGTTCCAGAAAAAGACAAAAGGAAAGGGCAAGAAAAGATATTTGAGGAGATAACCAAAAACTTCCCTAAAATGGGAAAGGAAATAGCCACCAAAGTCCAGAAAGCCCAGAGTCTAATACAGGATAAATCCAGAGTAACTCACCAAGACACATATTAATCAAACTAACAAAAATTAAATGCAAAGAACAAATGATAAAAGCAGGAGAGGAAAAGCAACATATGCAAGGGGATGCTCCTAAGGCTAACACCTGATGTTTCAACAGAAACATTTCAGCCAAAAGGAAATGCCAGGAATATTTATAAAATGAGGAAAAGGAAAAACCTATAACCAAAAATACTCTATCCACCTAGGACCATTTTCAGATTTGAGGAGAAATCAAGTGTTACTGACAAGCAAAAGTTAAGAGAATTCACCTGAACCAAATCAGCTCTTGAACAAATGCTAAAGAAATTTCTCTACACAGGAAACACAGCAAAGGCCTATAAAAACAAACCCAGAACAAGAAAGTAAATGGTGATGGGATCATACTTACCAAAAATTACCTTAAACATAAATAGGCTAAAAGCTCCAATGAAACACATTTGTTGTTTAGTCACTCAGTCGTGTCCAACTATTTGGGACCACATGAACTGCAGCATTCAGAACACTAAGATCATAGCATCCGGTCCCATCACCTCATGGGAAATAGATGGGGAAACAGTGGAAACAGTGGCTGACTTTATTTTTCTGGACTCCAAAATCACTGCAGATGGTAATTGCAGCCATGAAATTAAAAGACACTTACTCCTTGGGAGGAAAGTTATGACCAACCTAGATAGCATGTTAAAAAGCAGAGACATTACTTCGTCAGCAAAGGTCTGTCTGGTCAAGGCTATGGTTTCTCCAGTGGTCATGGATGGATGTGAGAGTTGGACTGTGAAGAAAGCTGAGCGCTGAAGAATTGATGCTTTTGAACTATGGTGTTGGAGAACACTCTTGAGAGTCCCTTGGACTGCAAGGAGATCCAACCAGTCCATCCTAAAACAGATCATTCCTGGGTGTTCATTGGAAGGACTGATGTTGAAGCTGAAAATCCAATACTTTGGCCACCTGATGTGAAGAGCTGACTCATTTGAAAAGACCCCGATGCTGGGAAAGATTGAGGGGAGGAGGAGAAGGGGACGACAGAGGATGGATGAGATTGGATGGTATCACTGACTCAATGGACATAGGTTTGGGTAGACTCTGGGAGCTGGTGATGAACAGGGATGTCTGGCGTGCTGCAGTTCATGGGGTTTTAAAAAGTCAGACATGACTGAGCAACTGAACTGAACTGAACTGAACCGAACTGCAGCATGCCAGGCTTCCCTGTCCATTATCTCCCAGAGTTTGCTCAAACTCATATGCATTGAGTCAGTGATGCCATCCAGCCATCTCATCCTCTGTCATCTCCTTCTCCTACTTCCTTCAATCTTTCCAAACATCAAGGTCTTTTCCAATGGGTCAGCTCTTTGCTTCAGGTGGCTAAAGTTTCTATAACTTCAGGTCTAGCATCAGTCTTTCCAATGAATATTCATGCTTGATTTCCTTTAGGATTGACTGGTTTGATACATTTGCTGGCCAGGGACTTTCAAGAGTATTCTCCAATATTACAGTTCAAAAGCATCAATTCTTTGGTGTTAAATCTTCTTTATGGCCCAGCTCTCACATCCATACATGACTACAGGGAAAACCATAGCTTTGACTAGACAGACTTTTGTCTTCAAGTAACATCTCTACTTTTTTTAAAATACACTGTCTAGGTTTGTCATATCTTTTCTTCCAAAGAGCAAGTGTCTTTTAATTTCATGGCTGCAGTCATCATCTACAGTGATTTTGGAGCTGAAAGAAATAGTCTGCTGCTATTTCCATTTTTTTCCTCCATCTATTTGCCATGAAGTTGTGGGGCTGGATGTCATGACCTTAGTTTTTTTAATGTTGAGTTTCTGGTCAGCTTTTTCACTCTCTTCTTTCACCTTCACCAAGAGGTTCTTCAGTTCCTCTCTGCTTTCTGCCATTAAGGTGGTATCATCTGCATGTCTGAAGTTATTGATATTTCTCTTGGCAATCTTGATTCCAGACTGAGCTTCATCTAGCCCTGCATTTCACATGATAAGTTAAATAATCAGGGAGACAACATACAGTTCTGATGTACTCTTTTCTGAATTTTAAGCCAGTTCATTCTTCCAGGTCTTGTTGTATCTGTTGGTTCTTGACCTGAATACAGTTTTCTAAGGAGGCAAGGAAGGTGGCCTAATATTACCATCTCTTTCAGAATTTTCCACAGTTAGCTTTGATCTACACAATCAAAGGCTTTAGTGTAGTCAGTGAAACACAAGTTGTTTTTTCTGGAATTCCCTTGCTTTTTCTATGACCCAACAGATGTTGACATCTTTATCTCTGGATCCTCTGTCTTTTCTAAATCCAACTTTTACATCTGGAATTTCTCAGTTCATGTACTGTTGAAGCCTAGCTTGAACAATTTTGAGCATTTCTGTGCTAGCATGTGAAGAGAGGGTAATTGTGCAAGAGTTTGAATATTCTTTGACATTGCTTTCCTTCGGGATTGGATTGATAACTGATATTTTCCAATCCTGTGGACTTTGCTGAGTTTTCCAAATTTCGTGGCATATTGAGTGCAGCACTTTAATAGCATCATTTTTTAGGATTTGAAGTATCTCAGCTGGAATTCTGTCATCTCCACTAGGTTTGTTTATAGCAATGTTTCTTATGGCCCGCTTAACTTCACGCTTCCTGATGAGTGCTCTAGGTGAGTGATCACACCATCACAGTTATCTGGGTCATTAAGACCTTTCTTTGTACAGTTTTTCTGTATATTCTTCCAACTTCTTCTTACTATCTTCTGCTTCTGTTAGATTCATACTGTTTCTGTCCTTTATTGTGCCTATCTTTGCATGAAATGTTCCACTGGTATCTAAAATTTTCTTGAAGAGATCACTAGTCTTTCCCACTCTATTGTTTCTCTCTCTCTCTCTCTTTCACTGTTCACTTAAGAAGGCTTTCTCATCTCTCCTTGCTATTCTTTGCAACTCTGCATTCAGACAGATGTATCTTTCCTTTTCTCCTTTGTCTTTCTCGTCTCTTCTTTTCTCTGCTATTTGTAAGGCTTCCTCAGACAACCATTTTGCATTTGTGCATTTATTTTTTAGGGAGATGGTTTTTATCACCCCTTCCTGTAAAAAGTTATGAACCTCTGTCCATAGTTCTTCAGGCATTTGTCTATCAGATCTAATCCCTTGAGTCTATTTGTTACTTCCAATCAGTAATCATAAGGGATTTGATTTAGATCATACCTGAATGAGCTAGTGGTTTTCCCTACTTTCTAAATTTAAGTCTGAATTTTTCAGCAAAGAGCTCATGATCTGAGACACAGTCAACTCCATGTGTTGTTTTTGCTGACTGCATATAGCATCTTCATTCTTGTCTGCAAAGAATATAATCAAACTAATTTCAGTATTGACCATCTGGTGATATCCACGTGTAGAGTCATCTCTTGTGTTATTGGAAGAAATTGTCTGCTATGACCAGTTTGTTCTCTTGGTAAACTCTGTTAGCCTTTGCTCTGCTTCATTTTTCACTCCAAGGCCAAACTTGCCTGTTACTCCAGGTATCTCTTGACTTCCTACTTTTGCCTTCCAATCCCCTCTGGTGCAATGGACATCTTTTTATTTTCTATTTTTTTTCTTTTTTGATGTTAGTTCTAGAAGATCTTATAGTGCTTCATAGAACCATTCAACTTCAACTTTTTCAGCCTTAGTGGTTGGGGCATAGACTAGGATTACTGTCACATTGAGTGGTTTGCCTTGGAAACGTATCAAGATCATTCTGTTATTTTTGAGATTGCACCCAAGTACTGCATTTTATACTGTTTTGTTGATTGCAAGGCCTACTCCATTTCTTCTAAGGGATTCTTTCCCACAGTTGTAGATATAATGGTCATCTGAATTAAATTCATCCTTTCCCATCCATTTTAGTTCACTGATTCCTAAACCGCTGATGGTCACTCTTACCAGCTCCTATTTGACCACTTCTAATTTACCTTGATTCATGAACCTAATATTCCAGGTTCCTATGCAATATTGTTCTTTACAGCACTCAGTTTGACTTTTACCACCAGACACATCCACAGCTGGACATCATTTTCACTCTGGCTTGGCCTCTTCATTCCTTCTGGAGCTATCTCTCTTGTCTTCTCCAGTGTCATATTGGACACCTACAGACCTGGGGGTTCATCTTTCAATTTTATATCATTTTGCCTTTTCATGCTGTTCACAGGGTTCTTAAGGCAAGAATGCTGAAGTGGTTTTCCATTCCTTCTCTCATGGACAGAATTTTATCAGAACTGTGCACCATGATCTGTCCACCTTGGGTGGCTCTACATGGCATGGTTTATTGTTACATTGTTATGCAAAGCTGTGATCCATGTGATCATTTTGATTAGTTTCTGTGATTGTGTTTTTCATTTTGTCTGCCCTCTGGTGGATGAGACTAAGAGGCTTATCTTCTTTTGGTGGGTTCCAACATTCTCCTGTCAATGTTTGTGCAGCAGGTAATTGCAATTTTGGGGTTCTTGCAGGAGATGATAAATGCACATCTTTCTACTTTGTCAGACATATATTGGCTGAATGGATACAAAATAAGACTGCTATATTCTATGAACAAGAGATCCACTTCAAACATAGGACACACATACAGAGGGACTGGAAAAAGATGTTCCATGCAAACAGAGACCAAAGAAAGCAGGAGTAGCAATACTCATCAGATAAAATAGACTTCAAAATAAAGACCATTATAAAAGACAAAGGAGACTACATAATGATCAAGGGATCAATCCAAGAAGAAGATATACAATTATAAATATATATGCATCCAATATAGGAGCACCTCAATACATAAGACAAATGCTAACGACTAATAAAGGGGAATCAATAGTAACACAATAATATTGAGGGATTTTAATACCCTACTCACACCAATAGACAGATCATGCAGACAGAAAATTAACAAGGAAATACAAGCTTAAAACAGTACATTGGACCAGTTGGACCTAACTGATATCTACAGGGTCTTTCACACAAAAACAATAGATTTTTTTTTCAAATGCACATGGAACATTCTTCAGGATAGATCCCATCTTGGGCCAAGAATCAAGCCTTGGTAAATTTTTGAAAATTTATATCATTTCAACCACCTTTTCTGATCACAATGCTATTAGATTATATATCAACTACAAGGGGAAAAAAAGCTATAAAAAACACAAACACATGAAGCCTAAAAAGCATACTTCTGAATAATGAACAGACCACTGAAAAAATCAAAAAAGAACTAAAAATATACCTAGAAAAAGTGATAATGAAAATATGACAATTCAAAACCTATATTATGCAGTAAAAGCAGTGTTAAGAGGGAAATTAACAGCAAAACAAGACTACTGCAAGATACAAGAGAAACATCAAATAAACAACCTAACCTTATACCTAAAGCAACTAGAAAGAAGAAAAACAACAAAAAGCCCCTTAAAGTTAGCAAAAGTAAAAAAAAAAAAAAAAAACAAATACAAAAACATAAAGATCAGAGCAAAAATATGAAAACAAATGAAGTAGACTATAGCAAAAGTCATAGAAAAAAGCAAAAGAATTTCAGACAAACATGTACTTCTGCTTTATTGACTACACCAAAACCTTTGACTGTGTAGATCACAACGAACTCTAGAAAACTCTGAAAGAGATGGGAATACCAGAGCACCTTACCTTCCTTCAGAGATATCTGTATGCAGGCCAAGAAGCAACAGTTGGAACCAGATATAGAAAAACATACTGGTTCCAAACTGGGAAATGAGTACATCAAGGTGTATATTATCACCCTGCTTATTAAATTTCTATGCAGAATACATCATGTGAAATGCCAGGCTGAATGAAGCACAAGCTAGAATCAAGATTGCTGGGAGAAATATCAATAACCTCAGATATGCAGATGACACCATCCTTATGGCAGAAATCGAAGAGCAACTAAAGAGCCGCTTGATAAAAACTGAAAAAGAAGAGTGAAAAGACTGGCTTAAAACTCAACATTCAAATAACTAAGATCATGGCAACCAGGGCCCCATCACTTCATGGCAAAACATGTGGGGAAATAAGGGAAACAGTGACAGACATTAATTTCTTGGGCTCCAAAATCACTGTGGATGGTGACTGAAGTCATGAAATTAAAAGACACTTACTCCTTGGAAGAAAAGTTAAGACAAACCTAGACAGCATATTAAAAAGCAGAGACATTGCTTTGCCGACAATGGTCCATCTAGTCAAAGTTATAGTTTTTCCAGTAGTCATGTATGGATGTGACAGTGAGCGTTGAAGAACTGATGCTTTTGAACTGTGGTGTTGGAGAAGACTCTTGAGAGTCCCTTGGACTGCAAGGAGATCAAACCAGTCAGTCCTAAAGGAAATCAGTCCTGAATATTCATTGGAAGGACTGATGCTGAAGCTGAAGCTCGAATACTTTGGCCACCTGTTGCGAAGTACTGACTCATTGGAAAAGACCCTGATGCTGGAAAATTTGAAGGCAGAAGGAGAAGGGGATGACAGAGGATGAGATGGTTGGATGGCATCACTGACTCAATGGACATGAGTTTGAGCATGCTCTGGGAGTTGGTGACAGACAGGGAAGCCTGGTATGCTGCAGTTCACGGGGTCACAAAGTGTTAGACACAACTGTGTGACTGAACTGAACTGATAGCAAAGATCAATAAAAATAAAAGCTGTTTCTCTGGATAGATAAAACTGACAAACCATTAGCTAGACTCATCAAGAAATAAAAGGAAGAGACTCAAATCAATAAAATTAGCAGTGAAAAAGAAGATACAATGGACAACACAGAAATGCAAAGAATCATGAGACTACTATGAGCAACTGTATGCCAATAACATTGACAACTTGGAATTAATGGACAAATCCTTAGAAAAGTGTAACCTTCCAAAAGTGAACCATGAAAAAAAAGAGAAAATATGAACAGACAAACCACAAGCACAAAAATCTTTAAGTATGGTAAAATATCTTCCAACAAACAGAAGCACAGGGCCAGATGGTTTCACAGGCAAATTCTACCTAAAGTTTAGAAAAGAGCTAACACCTACCTATCCTGTTCAGACTCTTTCAGAAAGTAGCAGAGGAAGGAAAGCTCCCCAACTTGTTCTATGAGGCCACCATCGCCCTGTACCATTTGCTCTTTATTTCAAAGTTGTTTCATTTATTCTAGATACTTGTATATTTGTATCAATTTTAGAATCAGATTATCAACTTCTATTAAAAACCTGCTAAAATCTCAAAAAAATTCTCACCAACACTCGGCATGTTCAAACTCTTTGATTTTAGACACTCTAATAAGGTGTGTTTGATATCACACTGTGGTTTTAATCAGCATTTCTCTAATGACTAATTCCATGGAAAATCTCCTCAGTGGCCCTGGCTGCTTTTGCTAAGTAGGCCTAAAATATATTTGAGCACTTAGATGTAATTACCAACTAAGTCTTTTGACACATATGGGCACATTCAATACAATTAATGTGCTTTAGAACAAAAATATAATGGCAGCAGGTTTTGGTTGCATTACATTTACAAAGCTGTTTATCCAAGTATGATAATATAGAACACCTCCATATAGACTAGTTCTGTTTAAAAAAAAAAAAAATGGCTGATCCTCCTTGTGATTAATCCCACAGCTCCATTTACTTTAGCTGGTGTCTAAAGGAAGCGTTGTATATGTCCTCAGGTTTTTTCCTACCTTTCTTTGGAAGAGATAAAGACTTCTATTTCAGTACCATTTTACTAAATAAATCTATCCAATGCAAAGATATAGGAAAAATTAAAAAGAAAATAAAAAATAGTAATATAAAATGTGTGCTAAGTCACTTTCGTCATGTCCTACTCTATGCGACCATATGGACTATAGCCACACAGGCTCCTCTGTCCATGGGATTTTCCAGGCAAGAATACTGGAGTGGGTTGCTGTGCCCTCCTCCAGGGGATCTTCCAGACCCAGGGATCAAATCCAAGTCTCTTGTGTCTCCTGCATTAGCACGTGGGTTCTTTAGCACCTGGGAAGTGGTAAAGAGCACCACTTGGGAAGCCCCAAAACAAAGCAGGTAATGAAAGAGACTAAAGTGAGAAATAAAATCATAAAAGACAGTAAAAGAAGGGTTAAAATTAAAAATTGTGATAGAAAATGATAAAAGGAACAAAACACATAAATAAATAGTTAAAGAATGTGGGCATGAACAATTTTAAGAATATAACAGAGCCAATTTATGAGGATTCCTGGAGGAGATTGGCCTGCCATAGAGAGAAGAATGAGGAATATGATGAAATCTTTTCACATACCATTCATGTGAACTTGAGTCAACTGCCAAAGCTCCTTTAGCTTCAGGTTTTACTCCTGTAGATGGATAATGGTATCTGTCCTGAATGAGTTTTATGAAGATTAACCAAAATACAGCAAGATATGTGGAGATCTTGGTGCCAAATCATTATGTTCCTTAATCTGTGCCAGATGATCTGTTAGTGAAACTTGAGAACTTAGAAAGAAGAGAATCCACTGACAGAAAAGTTTGAGTTGAAATGCGTTGGGCAAAAGCAGCCATTTATTCATGTTTTATAAACATGATCTTACAAACATCATACAGAGCTGGCACAAAAGAATAGACACCATCTCATACACCATGCTTCCTTCCAAACCACTTCTATTAAGTTACAACATCAGAACAAATCAGTTACTAAGTTACACAGTTCTTCAAACATGGACATCTCCCCACTAGAGTGGTTAGATTGGCTAATAAGACAAACAATTAATTTATATGTTTAATACAGTGCAGAATTTGTAACAGAATTCAAGATCACACTGATATTGTCATACCATATAAAACAGGATTTTCAGAAGATAATGCGATCACTATGCCTCTGCCTACTTCAGTCCTGTTCTAGTTTTTCTTCTTTTTTTTACTTAACAATAATTGCAAATAGTTTTACTTGACTTTTCACAATGAAAAACACTTTAATTAAAAAAAAAAAAACTAAAAACTATTTACAAATTAGTTATTGTCATCTTGTAATTATCTGCTGTTGGCTTTATTGTCCCTCCTCCAATGACCATACTTCTCTTGGTACCATCATTAACTTCTGGCAACTGTGAAGGATACTTAGGGTTTACTTTTTTTAATGTTTCAGGGCTTCAAAATATATTCTATTTCTTGGCTCATGATACCAAATATACAAACATAAAAAGGCCATATGATTTACCCAAACCATATACTGACTACAATTTATTTCACAGAAATGTTGAGTGGACCAAGATGCTATGACGTGACTTTGTGATGGCACGAAAACAGTGATTGGAGAATAATCTCGTTTAATTCCAAAATCATCTTAAAGCTCAAAAGAGAGGTTGATTTCACTTTTTGTATACAGAGTGTAAAATATTTCCTACTTTCAGCATAATCATAAAAAGTATGTATAGGTTGTTTGGAAAATGTATTGTCATAGATTTTACAAGCACTGTGATGTCAAACACATTCTCAAAAACTGCTGGAGCGCTGACACAAAACCTGACTCAAAATGTAGAGTTTTCAGTAGACTTCATTTCTAACTTGCATATTTAAAATTCAACTGTACCTGAGTTTCACTCTTGCTTTCTAAACACTCAAATACAGTGATATTACCTCAAGTAAATTCTCTCCAAGTAATCACAGAGCCCTGGCACTGGAAAGCAGTACAAGATACAAGTTTATAAACTGGTCCACAGACAAGAGCTCAAGACAAATTAGCCTAGAAAAGATAGTGAAACATAGTCTACTGTGTTAATTTGGCAGCATAAATATGTTATGTGTGAACATATGTAAAGTATATTAGGCTTGCCATATGACTGTTTTCTATAATTTGTTGGTTAAAGTAAAATTTTCTATCTAGCAATGACTGAAACTTTATGACTTTTTGTCTTCATTTCTTTTCAAATAATGACTTAGTCCTCTCTGGGAGAGAACAAGCAAATGAAGCCTTGGTCACCCATGACCTCTCTATGTTCAAGGGATACACTTGAATGTACACTTATAAACTATACATATTTCCTCTAGGAAAACTGCATTTCTAACTGGATTTCTAGCTGAAGTTTATTTCTTTACTCATTAGCCAACTCAACAACTTCACAAAAATATATAGGGCTTTTTTAGGCCACATTGAGTCTTGTCACAAGCAGAGAATAATGCAAGGCCATGGGTCTTGTGTGAGACTATATTTTACATTTGACTCACATGTAATCACAGAGGGAGGAAATCATATTTTGGCTACAGTGTCCTCAACTCAGCCCTTTAATAAAATGATTTCTCATCTCATTTTGTTTACTGCTTTTTTTTTTTATTCCCAACAAACCTAAGTTACCTCTCTTATGATAAAGCTGTATCAAATTATTACAAACCAAAGAACAATAATCATATACTTTTATAATCAGGAAAACTATTTGTAAATGACATATCAATAATTAGTAAAGCAATCTAGAATATTTGTTTAATATCTTTGGGTTTAAAGAAAAATTTATTTCTCCACTTGATGAACAATGGGTGAATTTTCATAAGAGAAAGCATGCTTTTAATTTCTAAATCCTAATAATCACATTGATTTTTAGTGACGTGTTTCAATGAGCTCATCGCCACATCCATAATTTGAGACTACAGAGCAGTATTCCTAAAATGCTCAAGTAACCTGCAGGGGAAATTGAATATCTTATGAAAATTTATCCAGATTTTCTAACAAAGGGGAAATGATCATGATACACATTTACAGTTACTTTCTGTTAATTCAATCCATTTCTAACAACAGCAACAAAAAGTTTGCACTCACGTGTCAGGGAAAAAAAGGAAAATTTCTCCTTGCCTAGTAAAAATCGTTAAGTTCCAATTCATCACAGCTCGGGTGCTAACCATCACAGAGCGCGTGCCACTTGGCGATTTGCCTCCTGGGATAGTCACAGATCTCTTTCCAGTGCTCTCCACTGGCCCCTTCTGCTGCTGCTCCCAGGACCAACCGCCCAATCACCTCATTTCGGGATCCCCTTTCAGAATCCAAAACCAGAAATTCAACGCTTATCTCTTCTAGACCCTCACAAGGAATGTCAAAGACAAAGAGTTCATTGAACACTGCATTGGGGGTGCATTTCTTCACATGCGTCTTCTTTTTAGAGATTCTCTTTTTGGCATGGTACAGGTTCACTTTGACATAGGGATCTGCAATGATACACAACAGACAATGTACTGGCAGAACGAGGCAGGAACTCTGATCTCAAGATAACGGCGTCCTTAGATATTACCGCATACCGACAAAATGTGATTATAATGAAAATGAGTCAGAATGAAGTGAAAATATGGATAAAGCTTGGATTCTCTTTTGTCAACAAGTTGAAAATAAGTAAGAATGTAAAATAGGAGAGATAACAGAGGATAGGAAAGAACTGTAATGGCAGGATGAAGCGATGACATAAAGGGGGAGGAAAGAGAATGTTCTAACAACACATCCTGAATACTAATAACTCATTCCCGAAAACGGAATAGAAGGAAAGAACATTAAACAGTGTCTAACCTTACTGAGCTGTCTGACTTTGGGTAAGTCTCTCTACCTCTCTGCTTTCTCTTTTGAATGGGGCAATGGGAATTTAGAGTTCACAATGGCAATGCCTTTTTCAGTTTTAATTTTTCTGTGGTCCTTTAATCACCCACTGTGTTCGTTTCCTGTTACCCTGTATTTATATTCCTTGTGTCACATGTATCCTGTGGGTTTTAAGGTAATGCTACTTTGTCACATATTTACTTACATTATTTTGCCGTATTCTGGTTGCAAGAGTTCATTTTAACTTCCTAACCTATATCTTTAAGATCATGTTTTCAGCTTCCATTACTTAATTATAAAATTATAACTAATAATAGCTCTAGGTGATATTGAATGAAATGTATATATTTCATTATATATATATGAATGAATATATATATATATGTATGAATTTATATATATATGAATGAAATCTATATACATATATACACATATATGTATATATCCAGTCTTCACAACCCCCTTCAAGGTAAGTACTACTATGTCCAGTTTGTATAGAGTTTAAGAAACATAACCATATTACTATGCTAAGAAATAGAAGGGTTAGGGTTTGAACTCAGATCATTTTAACCCATAGGTCACATGTTCTTTCTCATATAGCAAAGTATTTGTGTGTGTGTGTGTGTGTGTGTGTGAAAGCTAGTCACAAAACTAAAAGCTAATTCTTAAAACAGACAGTAGATACATAATGAATTGAAAGAAAGATAAAAATAATAGACATGTAAGGGTAGACAGGTTAATTTTAAATACTAAAATTAAGAACTTTTCCTATAGCTTATTGTTTTCTTCTGCATTTATCACTGCTTTATGCTTCAACTTTATTCAATCAAATATCTATCACATACTAACTTAGTCTTGTATTTTAGAACTACTTAGTTTTCTTCTTTTTGTTAATGGCATTGGCTCACACTTATTCCATAAAATGAGAAACAGAGGAACAATCACATCATTTGTAATTGTGAATAAAGGGTAAATACAAATCATAGGCCAGTGTTAGTTGTTAACTGTTTTCCCCAATATATAGCTCATTTTTCATTGAGCCTATGTTTTTCAAAGCATTCTTACCTGAAAGTCCAGACACATCAGATTTAGGCAGGTGCCGAGCTTTTAAAACAACCACAGTAAGAGTATTTGTGGTGGACTGATAGCAGAGAGAGATCAATAACTCACCCCGTCCTGAAGATTTCTAAACAAAAAGAGGTAAGATATAAAAATGTTTTTAGTATCCTTTAGTTTTGAAATATATACTTTTATCAACATTTAAAGTGGTATAATTTACATTTCCTTATTGTACTTTAATGTACATTTACATTTAGTAAATATACATTTCCTTATTGTACTTTAATGTGCTAAAGAATCAGAGTAACTAAAAGTATGTATGCAGGGCCATCACCTTCTAAGAACAACTATCTGCCATCTTGTGGACTTTTTAGGTACTGCAGAATGTTAAAATTCATAATGAGTTAGCCACACTCATCACTAGAAACGTTTTTAACAGGTATATTTAGAATATAGCTTACAGAGAGGTATTTTTAGTTTTTGCTTTTTCATTAGCTCTCCACTTTAATTAAGTTATTAATGGTAATTAACATTATCTAATTATTTTGATAGATCTGTATATGGGAAACTGATTCATGTTCAGTTTGATTTATTTCAAATCCTTTAGAACAGACATGATTAAAATTTGAATCCAGAAAACCTGAAATTTAGTTTGACACCCACCATTCTCTTGACCCAGAGGGCTGCTGGAGTTATAATTCGTTTCCACAACCCTACCCCAAATCCTCCTTTAATCCAAGGAATGAGCTAAATATTGGAGAGAATTGCTTTGTCTTTGAATAGTATCATAGAATTTATTTTTTACAGAAGACTTAGATCTGTTTTTACTTTAACATTAGACAAGATGACCAAAAAATCAAAGTACAAGTTCTAACTGAAATAAACAAAAAGTAACTTGGGGTTTGATTATAGCTAAGAATGATGACTGACTAGAACTCCTAAAACTGCAATACATGTTTATAAAAAAAAGCTACTATGGGGTAACTGTGTGAATGAGCACTCCAAGAAAAGGAGTAGGAAGCAAATCTTTATTCCCACTGTGCTACTAAGCAGCCTGGTGTATCAAATTACTTAACAATTTTAGATATTGACTTTTATTAATTTGAACAGACAAAGATGAGGATGTAGTCAAAACAAACTTTATGGTATTCTATAAAATTATGCCTTACAGACACCAGGTATTCTGAAACACCACAGCTGGAATCAAGTCAGTTCCATATTTAAGGGGAAAATACAATTAAATTTGATTAATTGATGTCTTATCATTTTCTAATAATTCTAGAACTACAAAAGTAGTGTAACTACAAAGGCAGAATAACTCCTGTTATACAACACAAAGGTGAATATAATTCAATATAATGATGTACCTCTTCCTCAAGAAGCAATTCTATGAAAAGTCAATACAACTTCAAATACTCAGGATGAATTGACTTAATTTTTGATTTCAGTTATGCTAACATTGATACATATTTTTTACTTGCTATGAGTAAGAAATACTTGTCCACATTTTAGTGGCAGTCTTAGTCAAAATACTTGTGATAGAAATTCAGAAAAGTTATAAAAATAATATTTAAATAAATCCATAAATTGTCCCTATTTATTTTATATCATTGGTATATTTTAAGCATTTCAGTAGTGGATTAAATTTTCTTTCATCTATCTGTCTCCCTGCTCCCATTTGATTATGATCAATAACAGTTAAACATGGCAAATATGATATGTACAAGACATTGTTTTAATAAAAATCCCCTTGATGCAGAAAAGATTATTTATAAATATGTTTAAAGACTAAAAATTAATTACCCTAACATTTCTCTTGGTAATCTCTCTGTTCATTAACATTTCTCCACCAGTTAATTCAATTCCTGCCAGAGGAATCAGGACTTCTCCAATGACATCATCTCTTGAAAACCTGTCGAAACTCAAGACTGTGAAGTGCAAGGCCAGCTCCTGGATCTGGGTGTAGGGTATTCCATAGAATGTGAAGGTCTCATCGAAAGCTGGGTCCAAGGTCTTTCTCAGAACTCTTGTTTTTACTTTATGCTTCTTCTCTGGAAGAATCATCATCTTGATGTATGGGTCAGAGGTCATTGACTGGTCATCCATGGCCGGCAAACCACGGGCTTCCTTAATATTTACCACAAACGCTTTCCTCTCAAAGTTGTACTCTAAGGAGAAGAAGAGGGTTCCCAGCTTCTCCTGTTTCTCATCAGAAGTAAGAGAAGTGCTGGACTGTAAGCTATCGGGGGAAACTACCTCTTTTCCCCCTTCTGAAGAGAGTTTTGGGGTCACGCTCTCCAGGTCAGAAGGACTGCCAGCTTTGAGATTTGTTTTGGGAAAATTGCCATTTAGATCTCTCTTCTCAAGATCAAGATGCAATGAATTCTTTGGCACAGCTGATTTGTTCTTTACTTCATTTTTCTCATCGGCTCCAAACTTCTTCTTGCTGTTCAGGCTTTCAGGGTAAATGTCAACCCCCTTTAGCACATGCACAAACTTATATGGAGGAGTCTTGCTAGGCTTGGATGACTTTCTCTGACAGCATATCCATGCAAACAGAGAGACGGTGAAGACCAGGCCAAACGCACTGAAGATCCCCACCACTGTGGGGATTTCATCTGAAAAATCAAATGACCAATAACATGCATTAAAGGAGCAGAGTTGGAAACACCCTATTTGAAAAGCCTCCTAAAGCTGACAATTGCTGTATGTTGCACAGATTGAATTGCCTTCCAACTGTTCTGGGTGAATTATGTACCAATTTCCTATAACTTTCAGGAAAAAACACAGATGTGACACATAGAGAATAAATAGAAAATCCTTCCTTGTAGTAATTTTCATAAATAAAATGAGAGGATGAAACTTGGTTGAGGCTAAGGGTAGGGGAATACTAAATGATTGTGACCTACCTTTGTTTTCTCACAACATGAGACAAATAGGGTGAAATACATGAATCAGTACTAATTTCATAATATTTTCATCCATATTTTGAGGCTTTCCAGAAGCATCAATTCTTACTATGTAACTCTAAGTCACATTCTTCAAATGCTGAGAGAAATGATGGAACATTATCTGCAATTATCACAAACATGAATAATTTCTACCCAAATTACAATGAAAGAAATGTACACATATTAGGGGAAAAAGAACAAAAAAGTGAACAACAGAATATTAATATTATATAGCTTGTAAGACTACAAACTCATATACCTACCCCAAGTTCTTCAAATAAATACTGAATTATCCAAAGTACAAATTAATTATCTAGACAGGATAAAACTCAAAGAATGGTTATAAATGAATCATTGTTCCTTAAAATGTAATGAAAAGAGTGAGCAGAGATAATTTAGAGTTCAATTTTATCCATAACTGATTTTTTTCCTAGCACATTTTCACATGGCAAATGATGATCAAATTGAAATTGGCATTCATTCCTTGAATGAGGGCACATTAATCGCTGACATTATGTAACACTGATTATTCATGAAGCCTATCGTGTTCCATATGTAAGTATATTCTCCAACAAATGATTCATATCACTGTGTAAGTAAAGCAGTATTACTATATATGGATGCAGTGAATTGAGTCAATGTTTAATAATGACCAAAATTAATATAACTAATATAATAATATCTGCTTTTGGCTCCATTTCATTCTATTTTTTAATCCCAAGTAGTGAATAATAAAGTTAAAAGTCCCAGTCAGGAAAAGGTTAAGGCTTGCTTAACTAATCCCTGAAAGAATAGTCTTTTGTTTTTCTGCTCCTCAATCCCTCAAACTTCTATCTGTTTCATAATCACAAAACCAAACTCAAATAATATAAAATTAGGAAATGACAACAGCAAAGATACCAAAGGAGATAAAACAGGAAACACATCAATGAAAAATATTCTGCAGTTTAATTATATCAATAAACTGAATTGTGTAGAGATGAAAAATACACTTTGAATTCACGAGATAGAAAAAGCAGTGGATGCTACAGAAAGAAAATGAGGTGAGAACTAAAGATCACTAGCTAAACTTACTATCAGTTTTTCAGTTTTTCCTTCTATTTAAGTTTTTGTGGGAAGAAAAAACAAACATACAAACAAAACACTCCTGGACTTTCTAATCATCCAAGTCCAGGGAGCAAAAGCAAAGTCAGGAACTATTCTTTATTCTTTAGTCAATGAAGAAAGGAAAAATTTTTAAAAAGGAATAGTATTTTTTTTCTAAATAGACTTATGGCCCATACCAGAACATATTTTTAACTAGCACAGCATCTGAAAATTCCTCAGTATTCAAATATTTCTGATTTTCAATCAGAAACTGGGAATACATATATTACAACAATATAAACTCAATCAGTCATATGGACAGCTGTGAAAGAAATTCCTTCCTGAATATAATATGATATATTGTCTCATTTAATATTAATGTCAAATGGCAAAATATTTAATATAATATACAAAGGTTCATCTGCTCCCTATGTATTCTCTAATAATAAGATCCTAAAGTTTTGAGAGCAAAGATCTTTCATTTCACTCTGTTTCATAGCAGACTTCTATAAATTTCCTGATATTTCTGAATGTATATAAAGCAAAACTCCAATCTCTTGCCTTTGGAATATAATGGAACCTAAAATAGCACTTTTCTATTTGAAGAAATACCTCTGATATTTTCTCTTTTTCTTTTTTCACTAAAACAGAGGAGGAGAGTAAGAGTGTTAAGCATAGGTATAGGAAAAGGGAAACAACTGGAAAATGTAAGTCTTAAGTATAGTTTCCAGTAGTTTTTAGCTAACTGACCTGCAAATTTTCCCTTATCTCTCTGGCCTCTGGTTACCTGTGAAAAAGAATGGGCTCAGCTAATTTATTTTGAATACTCTATTTAACCCTCGAATCATAGGATTCTGTCTTTCACTAGTAGCATATTTCAAGAATACAAGAAAAAAACATAGCAGAGAAATTAATACCTTATGGTACATTCTGCAATAAAACATACATTCTAAATGCCTGATAGTCAAGTTATTTTATGTTGAGATCAAATCCTTATGTAATCACAGAACCATTTGGCTTCCCCTAATTAGTTAAATACCGGTTTTCATGCAAATAAAAATCACCTACAGAATTAATGAAACCAACAAGCAAACAGATCTCTTTTCTTTACTTAGCACGTGCTGCAATTTACAGGGATGACTAGGAACTTCTTGAATGTAACATCGCGCTAGCATAAAGCAATTTTAAGGACAAAAATAGTCAAGAGAGAAACCACTGAGGTAAGTCACTATTGCCGTTTTACAATTCTCATGTTCCTTTCAGTTCACCTGGGGAATTTATAATCAACATCCCACGGAAACACACACACAGACACACACACAGACACACAGACACACACACACACACACACACACACACACACACCAGAGTATTTAGGGAACAATCGCAGTTCTAAGTTGAGTAACTTGCTTACCAAATTCTTCCCGGCTGGTAGAGATCGGAGCCATTTTTTGTTGCGTATTCTGTCCGAGGTGCTGAACGGAAACCCTCTGGCTTGGTTCACTTGCCTCGGTCTGAAGGGACAGGGGCTTTTCCTAGCGCTGGAAACAACAGTGCGAAGCCCAGGGGACCTAAGCCGGGAGTGGGGAAGAGGCAGCGAGGGAGGTCCACTCGCCCTCACACGGTGATTTTCCAGCCCTGTTCCTGTTTTGGCTCGTTAGAGAAGCTTGTCTCCGAGACTCTAGACGTGGCTGAAACACGAATTGACGCAATCCTGACGCTACAGGGTTGAAATCAGCCCCTCCCTCCTCTCTCCAAGCCACTCCTCTCCCCCTTCATTCTTTCTTCCTCCCTTCTCTCCTGGGATTTCAGCACACATTCATCAATTAACTGTTGGACTACTGGAGATTAGTTTGCTGTTCTGTGGGGGCTCAGAGACACATAGAGATGAGTCCTGAAACTCATCAATGTCAATTCCTAATGTAAAAATCCCCTGATCATCTAGATCAGTGAAAAACTATGTCTGTTTTATCACAATAATATAATTTACAGAAGCGATTTGGGGGAAGAGTAAGAAAAGAAATTCTACATCAATGATCCCTTGTAAAATGAAAATCTATACTTTCTTGCTACTTAAATTTTTCTTTGATATAATACACCTATATTAGGAAATGTACTGCACACTGATTAATTTGAAATAAAATTTCCTATCATTATCACTTATTTTCTAATAAATTATTAGTCTAAACATTTTGTTGATTCTGTTGCTCAATCTTTCTCTCAGCTCTCTTCTTTTAATATTTGACTTTTGACCAGCTAAATTACTTTTGCATGTATTAAGATTGTTTGGGAAATGACATTTCTGGTTAAAATCCCTGACTTCTAACAGGTTTATTCAAAATAGTTACAAGAATAACATCACAATCTAAAATGACATCAATAATTATTGGTTATTTTCAAAGGAAAACATACTGCTTTTCTAACTACTGATATCCCCAGGGTTGAGGAACTGGGAAAATATGTTGTTAGATTCTGATTAATTTTAATCTGAAGAGTGTGCCTTTTTAAAGCAAATGTTAACAATTTTCCAAAGAAGAGAACTCAGGCTGTAACTTCAACTGTCAATTACTGCTCCATAGGGAATTCCTCTGCTCTGGAACTCAGTGAGAAAATAGCATCCAGTGTGTTCTGGGATCGGGGAGGCGTGAGTATCGGGTGAGTCTCCAAAAGCTACTGTAAAATGACAGGTTCCTGAGTACTGGCAAGCAGCTGGCTCTGGACGTCAGGACTGTGTCTGGGGAGAAATTGGCTCAGTCCTTTTGCATCATGGAAAATTTTATAAACCTAAGTCCCTCTTTTTTCCTTTTCTATTCACTCCCACATACTTGGCATTTTAACATTCTCCTAACGGATTCTTTTTTCTTTACTTTATATCATCATCTTATGAAAACATACAAGCTAATTTACTTTATTCAATTTTTCCATTATCAAAATCTGTGTTTTCAGGCCTCGTTGTTCCATTTCATTCAGATTACTTGCTTCCTTGATTTTGCATGCAGCTGGTGAGACTGTCCCTATGAATAAATATCCTTTAGATAGATGAAAGAGTGAGTGGCATTTGTGATACATTTATGGTATGAGGTTTATTAAAATATGTTTTCTACCTAAGTTATTAATAGCAAATGATTATACTCACTTGTAAACACAAGTACTTTATGTTATGTGTTTGACACAAAATAATATCTCTGTAATTTTACCTTCAGGTGGTAAAATGCTATCATCTAAAACCTGTCTAGCCTGTTCAAACTCTCCTTAAACGACCCTAGAACTCTCTTTAAACAGAACCCCACCCTACCCTGGGTTGTCTCATTTCTGAGGACACATTGTGATGAAATTACGTCTTGCCCAGAGCTAATGCTATTGTGAATGGAGTAACTCTTTCATTGTTTGCTTTAAAAGCAAACTGAAAATCAATGTTATTACCTAAATGTCAGATGTTTTCTTCATTTTCATTTGATAAGCAGCATATTAATCATTAAATAATCTCTTGAAACAAACTTCCAGCAGCATCAGATGAGGAGTGGGAAGCTGACCCAATTTAGAGGAAACCCTGTAAGTTTCTTGTGATTAAGATTCACACCCTACCACTATATTACAGTGTTCTCTTTAGATCCAGCAAACAACTAATCAATTCTCTGACATAAACAATACCATTCTTGCAGCATTGATTTGAGAGGAGGGGTTGTTGCTAGGTAACCAGCTAATTGCTACCCAAAACACACAGTCTCAAGTAAGTTCCTGCCCTAAGTAAGGCAAACCCATCTGTACAAGTGACATTGTTTACCTCAGAGTGATTCTTTGACTGATGAAGTGCTTAAGTGTTTACCCTATTTTATTTCTGATTAGGAATATGTATATGAATATGTATATATGGGGCTTCCCAGGTGGTTCTAGTGGCAAAGAATCTGCCTGCCAATGCAGGAGACGTAAGAGACATGGGCTTGGTCCCTGGGTCAGGAAGATCCCCTGGAGAAGGAAATAGCAACCCACTCCAGTGTTCTTGCCTGGAAAATCTCATGGACAGAGGAGCCTGGCAGGCTACAGTCCATAGGGTCACACAGAATCGGACATGACTAAAGCGATTTAGCATGCATGTATGTATACTTTGATAAGCAGTGAATAAAACATTTGAATTCAATTTGGATTTAAGAAATCTAGTTGATTTTAAAGATAAATAATTAAATGATTATAAGATTTTTAGTTCACTTTATTTACTTTTTAAATTTTAGTTTCATTTATAAACTTTGAGAGGTTTACTAGTTATATAATTAAGTCTATATTTTTTCAATTCCTTTCCTTAAAAATATTATTGGTAGATGTGTTTAGAAATCCCTGCTAAGCAAAACAAAATTTCAAAAGGTTGTGAAAATGTTTCAATGATTGTCAGCATTCAGTAATTTTTCATAGTACTCAGATTAATAATACAAAGGCATTTTACTTGTCTGCAGGTGGAGTAAAATGAAGTAATTGATAATGGATAATTGTTTTAATGTTTCATATCATTCTCTTAAGAATGCTAGCTCTAATGTTAATAGGATAGGTTTGTATTCCCACACCCAAGTTAAAATCCTACAAGACAAATGCTTTCCCAATTAGTATTGCAGAAATTCCTTTACATAAATCATTTCTATATTTATTTTTTCTTCAAACTCTTTAGCACTTACTATGTGCCAACTTAAACTGGTCTCTGATAGCTCATGATTGAAAAACTCTACCTTAAACCAAAAATAAAAGTTTATAAACTTTCTTCTTTTCTTTCTTTCAATGCATCCTTCTTAAAGATGTGATACCTCTTAGGTTTTACCTAAGTAGGGAATTTATGCTAGTAAAGATGATAGAAAAGAGCGTTGCCCTCATGATGCTTACAGACTATAGAAGAAATAGACAGCCCTTCATTTAGAACTGGGAAGAAACTTTTAAGATCATAATTCAATCTTATTTACTTTGCTTGATATTTTCTACAAAGCTTGGTCAGCACTATTCCACAGCCATCACTCTCTATCCCTTTCATGCCATCTTTATCTATCCTCTTCTTCATAACTGCAGATTCAATATGATATACTCAGATCTGCATTCTTCCTTTTCCTATGAGCTGTCCACAACTTCTCTCTTATTTAAGAGTTTCATTTTTAACTATGAAGTTTCTGACAACAGCACTTATGCATTCATATTAATTTAAAATTTTATACCATTATCTCTAACTAAATCCTTTAAGTCAGGTTGACATATCCTTGGTTACATGCCAACAACTCCCAAAAGAGATAAACCAAAGGGAAGTCACTCAGTCATGTCCGACTCTCTGCGATCCCGTGGACTGTAGCCTGCCAGGCTCCTCCAGCCATGGGATTCTCCAGGCAAGAAAACTGGAGTGGGTTGCCATTAATGCTCCCTCTAAATACTCCACAAGTTTTACATTTCTTCATGATCTTCCTAGCACCAATGTTTTCATGCCCCTTGGCTTTATTTTTGTCAGCAAAGTAATGTCTTTGCTTTTTAATATGCTGTCTAGATTGGTCATAGCTTTTCTTCCAAGGAACAAGCATCTTTCAATTTCATGGCTGCAGTCACCATCTGCAGTGATTTTTGAGCCAAAGAAAATAAGGTTTGTCACTGTTTCCATTTTTTTTTGCAATCTATTTGCCATGAAGTGATGGGACCAGATGCCATGATCTTATTTTTTGTTTTTTAAATTTATTTTTAATTGAAGTATAATTGCTTTGCAGAATTTTGTTGTTTTCTGTCAAACCTCAACATAAATAAGCCATATATATATAATATTATATATCCCCTCCCTTAAGAACCTCCCATCTCCCTTCCCATCCCACCCCTCTAGGTTGATGCAGAGATCTTGTTTGAGGTTCCTGAGCCATACAGCAAATTCCTATTGGCTATCTATTTTACATATGGTAATGTAAATTTCTATGTTACTCTCTCCGTACATATCACCCTCTCCTCCTCCCTCCCCAAATCCATAAGTCTATTCTCTATGTCTGTTTTTTCATTGCTTCCCAGTAAATAAATTCTTCAGTGCCATTTTTCTAGATTCAGTATACATGCGTTAGTATACAATATTTATCTTTCTCTTTCTGACTTACTTCAGTCTGTATGATAGGCTCTAGGTTCATCCACCTCATTAGAACTGACTCAAATGTGTTTCTTTTTACGACTGAGTAATATTCCATTGCGTATATGTACCAGTACTTCTTTATCCATTCAACTGTTGATGGACATCTAGGTTGCTTCCATGTTCTAGCTATTGTGAATAGTGCTGCAATGAACAATGGGATACATGTGTCTTTTTCAATTTTGGTTTCCTCAGAGTATATGCTTAGGAGTAGGATTGCTGAGTCACATGGTGGTTTTATTCCTAGTTTTTTAAGGAATCTCCATACTGTCTTCCATAGCAGCTGTATAAATTTATGTCCTCACCAACAGTGCAAAAGTGTTCCCTTTTCTCCACACCCTCTCCAGCACTTATTGTTTGTAGACTTTTTGATGATGGCCATTCTGACTGGTGTGAGGTGATAACTCATTGTAGTTTTGATTTGCATTTCTCTAATAATGAGTGATGTTGAGCATCCTTTCATGTGTTTCTTAGCCATCTGTATGTCTTCTTTGGAGAAATGTCTGTTTAGGTCTTTTTCCCACTTTTTGATTGGGTTGTTTGCTTTTCTGGTATTGACTTGTATGAACTGTGTGTATATGTAGGAAACTGATCCTTTGTCAGTTGTCTCATTTGCTATTATTTTCTCCCATTCTGAGGGTTGTATTCCCACTTTGCTTATAGTTTCCTTTGCTGTGCAAAACCTTTTAAGCTTAATCAGGTCCCACTTGTTTACTTTTGTTTTTATTTCAATTACTCTAGGAGGTGGGTCATACAGGATCTTACTTTGATTTATGTCATTGAGTCTTCTACCTATGTTTTCCTCTAAGAGTTTTACAGTTTCTGGTCTTACATGTAGGTCTTAAATCCATTTTGAGTTTATCTTTGTATGGTGTTAGGAAGTGTTCTCATTTCATTCTTTTACATGTAGCTGTCCAGTTTTCCCAGCACTGTTTGTTGACGAGGCTGTCTTTGCTCCATCCTATATTCTTGCCTCTTTTGTCAAAAATAAGGTACCTGTAGGTGCATGGGTTTATTTCTGGGCTTTCTATCTTGTTCAATTGGTCTATATTTCTGTTTTTGTGCAGTACTATACTGTCTTGATGACCGTAGCTTTGCAGTATAATCTGACGTCAGGAAGGTTGATTCCTCCAGCTTCATTCTTCCTTCTCAAGACTGCTTTGGCTATTCAGAGTCTTTTGCATTTCCATATGAATTGTGAATGTTTTTGTTCTAGTTCTGTGGAAAATTTCATTGGTAATTTGACAGGGATCACATTGAATCTGTAGATTGTGTTTGGTAGTATAGTCATTTTCACAGTATTGATTCTTCCTACCCAGTAACATGAAATATCTCTCCAACTGTTTATGTCGTCTTTTATTTCTTTCATCAGTGTCTTATAATTTTCTATGTACAGTTCTATTCTCTTCTTAGGTAAATTTATTCCTAGATATTTTATTATTGTTGTTGTATTGGATTGATTCCTTAATTTCCCTTTAAGATTTTTCATTTTTTAGTATATAGAAATGCAAGTGATTTCTGTGTATTGATTTTGTATTCTGCAACTTTGTTAAATTCACTGATTAGCTCTAGTAATGTTCTTATACTATCTTTATGGTTTTCTATGTACAATATCATATCATTTGCAAACAGTGAGAGTTTTACTTCTTTTCCAATCTAGATTCCTTTTATTTCTTTTTCTTCTCTGATTGCTGTAACTAGGACTTCCAAAATTATGTTGAATAGTAGTGGAGAAAGTGGACCACCTTGTCTTGCTGCTGATCTTAGGGGGAATGCTTTCATTTTTTTCACCATTGAGAATAATGTTTACTGTAGGCTCATCATATATGGGCTTTACTATTTTGAGGTAGATTTCTTCCATGCCCATATTCTGAAGAGTTTTAATCATAAATGGGTGCTGAACTTTGTTAAAGGCTTTTTCTGCATCTATTGAGTTTTTCATATGGTTTTTATCTTTCAATTTGTTAATATGGTGTATCACATTGATTGATTTGTGCATATTGAAGAATCCTTGCATCCCTGGAATAAACCCAACTTGATGTTGTATGAGCTTTTTAAAGTGTCTTTGAATACTGTTTGCTAAAATTTTGTTGAGGATTGTTGCATCTATGTTCATCAGTTATATTGGCCTGTTGTTTTCTTTTTTTGTTGTTGTGTTTGTCTAGTTTTGGTATCAGGGTGATGGTGGCCTCATAGAATGTGTTTAGCTGTGTTCCTTCCTCTGCAGTTTTTAAAAAGAGTTTTCAAAGGATAGGCATAAGCTCTTCTCTAAATGTTTGATAGAATTCTCCTGTGAAACCATCTGGGCCTGGACTTCTGTTTTTTTAGGGGGGAGATTTTTTATCATAGCTTCAATTTCAGTCCTTATAATTGAGTTGCTCATTATTTGTAGATCTTCCTGGTTCAGTCTTGGAAGATGGAACTATTCTAAGAATCTGTCCACTTCTTCTGGGTTATCAATTTTATTGCCATGAAGTTGTTCATAATAGTCTTTTATAATCCTTTGCATTTCTGCATTGTCTGTTATAACCTCTCTTTTTTCATTTCTAATTTTGTAGATTTGATTCTTCTCTCTTATTTTCTTAATGAGTCTGGCTAAAATTTTGTCAATTTTTTTTTATCTTCTCAAAGAATCTGCTTTAAGTTTTATTAATCTTTATTATTTTTTCTTTCTTTTTCATTTATTTCTGCTCTGGTCTTCATGATTTCTTTCCTTCTGCTAATTTTTGAACTTTTTGTTCTTCATTTTCCAGTTGTTTTAAGTGTATAGTTACATTGTCTATTCGTTGTTTTTCTTGTTTCTTGAGGTAGGATTGTATTGCTATAAACTTCCCTCTTAGAATTTCTTTTGCTACACCCCATAGGTTTTGAGTTGCTGTGTTTTCATTGTCATTTGTTTCCAGAATTTTTTTTTATTTCCTTGTTGATTTCTTCAGTAACCTGTTGGTTATTTAGAAATGTATTGTTTAATCTCCATGTGTTTGTATTTTTTTACAGCTTTTTTTCCTTGTAATTGATGTTGAGTCTTATAGCTTTGTCGTCAGAAAAGATGCTTAATAGCAATTTCAATTTTCTTCAACTTAGTGAAGTTTGATTTGTGATGCAAGATGTGGTCTATCCTGGAGAATGTTCCATGGGCACTAGAGAAGAAGGTATATTCTGCATTTGGATGGAATGTCCTGAAGATATCAATGAGATCCATCTCATCTAATGTATCATTTAAGACTTGTGTTTCCTTATTAATTTTCTGCTTTGATGATCTGTCCATTGGTGTGAGTGGGGTGTTAAACTCTCCTACTATTATTGCGTTACTGTCAATTTATCCTTTTATGTCTGTTAGTGTTTGTCTTATGAGGTTGGATGCTATGTTGAGTGCATAGATAATTACAATTGTTGTCTTCCTCTTGGATTGATCCCTTGATCATAATGTAGTGTCCTTCCTTGTCTCTTGTAATATTCTTTATTTTAAGGTCTATTTTGTCTGATATGAGAATTGCTACTCCAGGATTCATTTGTTTTCCATTTGTATGGAATATATTTTTCCATCTTCTCACTTTCAGTCTACATGCATCTTTAGGTCTGAAGTGGGTTCCTTGTAGACAGCATATATATCAGTCTTGTTTTTATATCCATTCAGCCAGTCTGTGTCTTTTGGTTGGAGCATTTAATCTGTTTATATTTAAAGTAATTATTGATATATATTGCCATTTTCTTAATTGTTTAGGGTTTGATTTTGTAGACCTTTTTCCTTCTCTTGTATGTCCTGACTATATAAGTCCCTTTAACATTTGTTGTAAAGCTGGTTTGGTGGTACTGATTCTCTTAACTTTTCTTGTCTAAAAAGCTTTTGATTTCTCCATCAATTTTGAATGAGATCCTTGCCAGGTAGAGTAATCTTGGTTGTAGATTTTTCCCTTTCAGTACTTTAAATATATCCTGCCATTCCCTTCTGGCCTGTAGAGTTTCTGTTGAAAGATCAGTTGTTAAACGTATGGGGTTTCCCTTGTATATTACTTATTGCTTTTCCCTTGCTGCTTTTAATATTCTTTCTTTGAGTTTAGTCCTTGTCATTTTTGATTAGCATGTGTATTGGCATGTTTCTCCTTGGGTTTATACTGTACGGGACCCTTTGCACCTCTTGAACTTGATTGACTGTTTCCTTTTCCATGTTGAGGAAATTTTCAACTATAATCTCTTCAAAATTTTTCTCATACCCTTTCTTTTTCTCTTCTTCTGAGACCCCTATACTTCAAAAGTTGCTGCGTTTGATACTGTCCCAGAGGTCTCTGAGACTATCCTCAGTTCTTTTCATTCTTTTTACTTTATTCTGCTCTTCAGAAGTTATTTCCACCATGTTATCTTCCAGCTCACTGATTCGTTCTTCTGCTTCAGATATTCTGCTATTGATTCATTCTAGACTATTTCTAATTTCAACAATTGTGTTGTTTGCCTCTGTATCTTATTCTTTATTTCTTCTATTTGTAATTGATTCTTCCATTTTGTTTGCAAGGTTTTTGATCTTTACTATCATTATTCTGAACTCTTTTTCAGGTAATTTGCCTATTTCCTCTTCATTTATGTGGACTTATGTGTTTCTATATTGTTCCTTCATCTGTGTAGTATTTCTCTGCCTTTTCATTTTTTTTTTAACTTATTGTGTTTGAGGCCTCCTTTTCCCAGGCTTCAAGGTTGAATTCTTTATTCCTTTTGTTTTCTGCCCTCCTAAGTTTGGTCCAGTGGTTTGTGTAAGCTTTGTATAGGGTGAGATTTTGCTGAGTTTTGTTTTATTTTGTTTTGATTTTCCTCTGATGGGCAAGGCTGAATGAGGTGATAATCCTGTCTGTTGATGATTTGGTTTGTATTTTTGTTTTGGTTGTTGTTTGGATGCAGCATCCTTCACAGGGTGCTACTGGTGGTTGGGTGATGCTGGGTCTTATATTCAAGTGGTTTCCTTTTGGGGAGCTCTCACTGTTTGATACTCCCTAGGGCTAGTTCTCTGGTAGTCTAGGGTCTTGGAGTCAGTGCTCTCTCTCCAAAGGCTCAGGGCTTGATCTCTGGTCAGGAATGAAGATTCCACAGGTGGTTTGTTATGGCATTAACTGAGATTAAACACATACCCAAAAACGAGATACCAAAATGAACTCCAGACAAATAGCAGTTATAAAATTAGGCAAATAATAATTAAAATAATGGAATATACCCATATACATATACATCCATAAGCAATCAAAAGAGTCCAACAAAAATAAAATAAAATGGATTGATCTGGTGAGCAAAGGCAATCAAAAATAACATCTACCAGTTAAGAACAAGACTAACTAAAGCACAAACTGAAAAAACAAAACTAAAGTAAGGTACCAGATGGGGAATAAAGCAATGAAAACAAAACTCACAAATATGTTGAGAGGAAAGGACAGAAAGAAAAGAAAGAATAGAAATGCAAAGTTAAACAGAGATATTTAAAGAAGATTTATATACATTAAAGATTAACTGCAATAGAAAAGAACAGTAGGAAAAGCAAATAAATGAATAAATGTAGAAAAATAATAATAGGTTTAAAAAATTAAAATTGAAAATTAAAAAAAAAGAAAAGAAAAAATTTTAAAAAAAGGAAAACTCCACAGAACTGCAAAAGCCCAATGTGGGACTCAGGTTTATAACAATATAAATTGTGATTTTTAAAAAAAGAGAGAGAGAAATGCAAAAGCTTAATTATATTTCATAGTGCCAATAAAAGTGACAACTACAGTGGGGTGGGGGAAAGAAAAATTCTTTTAAATGAAAAAATACAAAAGAAACTACAGAACAAGTTAAAATATAAGAATAATAATATTTTTCTTGAGTCACTGCTGTCAGGGTCCTTTCCCTCACTGGGAGCTATAGTCCACCTCACCTCCCTAGGATGCCCTCCAACACTGCTGGTCTCTGGACCTGCTGTGGGGGCAGTTCATATTCTAATCTGGTCCTACTCCTGTGTGTTCTTGCCTCCAATGTCCAAAGCTATCAGAACCATTGTGTTTTCTTTTGTGGGAGCTTTCAATGTCCTTTTATATATTTTGCAGACACAGAATCTGCCTAGCTGACTGTGTGGATTTAATCTGCAGCTTTTATAAATGGTGGGAAAGTTTTGGGTCTTCTTCCTTACCCATAGTGCCCCTGGGCTTCAATTGTGGTTTTATTTCCACCTCTGCATGTGGGCTGTCTGCTGGGGTTTCTCCTGAGGCTTCCTGGTAGGACTTGGGTCTGTCCCAGTGAGGGCCAGGCGTGGAGGTGGTGCAGCTGCTTGGGTCGCAGGGGTTCTGGTAGCACCAGGTACTCAGGGGAGCTGGCGGCTAGGGCAGCAGGAAATACAGTGCTTAGGCAATGGCACCCCACTCCAGTACTCTTGCCTAGAAAATCCCATGGGCAGAGGAGCCTGGTGGGCTGCAATCCATGGGATCGCGAAGAGTTGGACATGACTCAGTGACTTCACTTTCACTTTTCACTTTCATGCGTTGGAGAAGGAAATGGCAGCCCACTCCAGTGTTCTTGCCTGGAGAATCCCAGGGAGGGCAAAGCCTGGTGGGCTGCTGTCTATGGGGTCGCACAGAGTTGGATACGACTGAAGCGACTTAGCAGCAGCAGCAGAAGGGTATGACAACCAGTATTGCCCAAACACTCCAGTATTCTTGCCTGGAGAACCCCTGACAGAGAAACTGGCAGGCCACGGTTCACAGGGTGGCAGAGTTGTATATGACTGAAGTGACCCCGCGTGCATAGATACAAGACTTTTCTTTTGCCTGTGGCAGCTCTGCCCCAGTGAGGATTGAGCATAAAAATGGCACAGCTGCTTAGGTTGCAGGGACTCTGGTGGTGCCAAGTGTGCAGAGACATGGACTGCCTTAGCCACAGGAGTTATGGCCCTACCAGAGTCTTTTCTCAAGCCCCTGGGAGCTGGCGATCAGAAGGCTGGTCTTTCTCCATAGCTCCTCTGGTTCAGGCGCTTAGAGCGCTCCCTTGCCTGGGGTCCTTCTCTGTTGTTTGGCATGTCAGGCACATAGATGGGCCCACCTGGCTGGGCTCCTACCTATAGATTGTCACATCGGTCACTTAGAGGGTCATCCTGGGTGGGGTCTTACTCTGTAGTTCAATGTGTCAGGTACTTGATGGGCCAGCCTATCTATTGTTCAGCTCCCTATGCTGGCATGTGGAGAGAGAGAGGTCATGGCAATGACTCCACCCTCTACGCATGACTCAGCAGTATCACCCTGCTTCCATGGCTGCCTAGCTTTCCTCCACAGGCATTTCCCACCAGTTTCCTCCCTCAGAGCCCCTCTGTCCATTTCTCCACCCTCAACAGCAGCTCCCCCCACCCCCCGCCCTTGCCCTGGAATTGTTCCGCAATCCCAAACTCCAGCTCCCAGCCACTGTGCTTTCTAGGGGACCTGTGTCCCTGTCCAGGGTACATATGGCTGCAGCAAGGACTGTTTGATTCTCATTCCATTTAGGTTGCCACAGATCAGCTGTTTCACTCTCAGCCTTAAATGTTTCTCCTCTGACTCAAACAATTGCCCTGATGTGAGGATCAGACCCCTGCATCAGTTTCTCCACCCAGTGAAGGCAGGTTCAGCTCTAGTAACACTCTGCCCACCCCCCCCTCCTCACCCCGCCAGTTCCTTCATCCTACCAGGTTTTGCATGGCTCTGTATATTCTTTTCCACTGGTCGAGTACTCCTGTCTGCTTTCAACTGGTGTTCTGCATGCACTTCTGTGTCTGAAGGTATATTCCTCATGTATCCATGGAGAGAGATGTACTCCACATCCACCTATCCCTCCACCATCTTGTTCTCCCGATCTGAGTTTTTTGACTTTTGAGCTTTAAGCCAGTTTTTTTTTTTGTTTGTTTGTTTTTACTCTCTTCTTTCGCTTTTATCAAGAGGTTCTTCAGTTCCTCTTCATTTTCTGCCTTAAAGGTGGTGTAATCTGCATATCTGAGGTTATTGATATTTCTCCCAGCAATCTTGATTCCAGCTTGTGCTTCATTCAGCCCAGTATTTCGCATGATGTACTCTGCATGTGAGCTAAATAAGCAGGGTGACGATATACAGAAAAAAATGGTAGGTATTTATTTTTCTACTTATCTACTTCACACAAGTAGATCTTTAAGTCCAAGAAAAAGGTATTTGGAAGATAATACAGGATATTTTAAAATGATAAATTTATAACTATACTAGGGAGATATGAAGTTTCAACATGTCTACATGCTCATTAGTACAGCTTCAAAAATCTAAAAAGCCAAAGTTGGTAAGAAATAATGTAAGAAACAGACAAATCCACATACAGAGGAAATTTTTTTTTCAAAACTTCTCCATAACTGAAAGAAACAGATAAAAATCAGCACAGATGCACAATATCTAAACAAATTAATAAATTTGAGCTAGTTCAAAATATGTAGTGATTTTTAAAATATGGAACATTTAGCAAAATTGATCATGTTCAGTTCAGTTCAGATGTGTCTGACTTTTTGCAACCCCATGAACTGCAGCACACCAGGCCTCCCTGTCCATCACCAACTCCCAGAATCCACCCAAACCCATGTCCATTGAGTCGGTAATGCCATCCAACCATCTCATCTTCTGTCATCCCCTTCTCCTCCTGCTCCCAATCCCTCCCAGCATCAGGGTCTTTTCCAATGAGTTAACTCTTTTGCGTGGCCAAAGTATTGGAGTTTCAGTTTCAGCATCAGTCCTTCCAATGAACACTCAGGACTGATCTCCTTTAGGATATACTGGTTGGATCTCCTTGCAGTCCAAGGGACTCTCAAGAGTCTTCCCCAACACCACAGTTCAAAAGCATCAATTCTTCGGCACTCAGCTTTCTTCACAGTCCAACTCTCACATCCATACAAGACCACTGGAAAAACCATAACCTTGACCAGATGGACCTTTGTTGACAAAGTAATGTCTCTGCTTTTTAAACCACTGTCTAGGTTGGTCATAACTTTTCTTCCAAGGAGTAAGCGTCTTTTTATTTCATGGCTGCAATCACCATCTGCAGTGATTTTGGAGCCCAGAAAAGTAAAGTCAGCCACTGTTTCAACTGTTTCCCCATCTATTTGCCATGAAGTAATGGGACCAGATGCCATGATCTTAGTTTTCTGAATGTTGAGCTTTAAGCCAACTTTTTCACTCTCCTCTTTCACTTTCATCAAGAGGCTCTTTAGTTCTTCACTTTCTACCTTATGAGGTAGCCATTAAGTTTCAAAACACCTCAGAGGACTGAAATAATTCAGTTTGTTCTTAAATCACAGAGACATTAAGCTGTAAACAGTACAGTAAACTATCTAGAAAGCCTCCTATTATTTGAAAACTAAGCGAACCACATGTAAATAACCCATGAGTCATGGAAGAAATCTAAGTAGAAATTAGAAAAAAAGTGAATTGAATGATAATGACAACATGTCATAATAAAATTTGTGGAATGCAACTTAAAATATGCTAAGAGAGTATGTGTTTGTAAATGCATGGACTAAAGTACAAAATCTTCTGGAAAACAATAATTTAACTATTTATTGTGAAAAATAGAAAAGAAAAAAATTCTACCTAAGAAATGTTGAGAAGGAAAATGATAGGAAATTAATATCATTTAAAAAAAAAAAAAACAGTACATAAAGAGAGCTAACAAACAAAAAAAATTTAAGATTAATCTTATTGATAATTCCTGGCAACACTGACAGGAAAGAAAGGAGGGAAACAAATATTACAAATGAAACAACAGAGCAAAAAAGACAAGCCATAGACCAGGACTTAGAGAATATGATTGCAATATATATTTCTGATATAGGAATTACATCCAGAAATTTATAAAGAAAAAATCATTTTTTTTCTTTTTTTTTTTTTTCCATTTATTTTTACTAGTTGGAGGCTAATTACTTTACAATATTGTAATGGTTTTTGTCATACATTGACCTGAATCAGCCATGGATTTACATGTGTTCCCCATCCCATTCTCCCCTCCCACCTCCCTCTCCACCTGATCCCTCTGGGTCTTCCCAGTGCACCAGGTCCGAGCACTTGTCTCATGCATCCAAACTGGGCTGATGATCTGTTTCACCCTAGAAGTAAAAATCAAATTTTAAAAGACAAACATTCCAATGAAAAATGGACATCAGCCCTCTTATAGCTATGTCCCTAAGAAAGATACATCTTAATGGCTAATAATCAATGGAAAGAGTCTTACAGCAGCAGCGGTCACCAGGAAAAAAGAAATACAAAGAAATTCCCTGGCAATCCACTGGTTAAGACTCCATGCTTCCACTGCAGGGGACACTGGTTTGATTAGTGGCCACAGGACTAAGATTTCCACATGCCACATGTTAAAAAATTAAAATCTCCCACAAGAAATAGGAGAAAAATTCTTGAGAGACCCTTGGATTGCAAGGAGATCAAACCAATCAATCCTAAAGGAAATCAACCCTGAATATTTACTAGAAGGACTGTTACTGAACTTGAAGGTCCAGTGCTTTGGCCACTTGATGTGAAGAGCTGACTTATTGGAAAAGACCTTGCTGCTGGAAAGGATTGAAGGCAAAAAGAGAATAGAGTGGCAGAGGATGAGATGGTGAGATAACATCACCGTCTCAATGGGCATGAATTTGAGCAAATTCTGAGAGATAGCAGAAGACAGAGGACCTGATATGCTGCAGTACAGGGGTCCCACAGCGTTAGACACAACTTAGCAACTGAAAAACAAGAAGAGATAGTACTACATACCCACCAAAAGTCCTAAAACTGTAGGGGAAGTTGATACAAAGTATTGATAAGGATGTGGGACAAGAAATTTATTCAGTCTCTTGGCTTTTATATTGTTACAAATATATTAAAAAACTGTTTGACAATATTTATTAAAACAGAACATAGAAATGTGCTATGGCCCTGCTATTCCACCCCTTGTTAAGTTCTAAAATGAAATTATTACACAGAAATCCCAGAATATTCATAGCAACATTATTTTCAGTAGCCAAAAATTGGAAACGACTCTCTTTTCCTGTAATACTGAATTGAATACTTTATAAATTAGAATAAATGAGCTTCTTCGATAGCTCAGCAGGTAAAGCATCTGCATGCAATAAAAGAGACACGGGAGACATGGGTTCAATCCCTGGATTGGAAAGAATCCTTGGAGAAGGAAATGACAACTGACTCCAGTATTTTGTCTGGGAAATCCCATGGAGAGAGGGTCTAGTGAGCTACAGCTCAATAGGGTTGCTAACAGTCGGATATGACTGAGTGACTAAGCAGACAAACGCATTTGTTGTTGTTAATTTCCTCAGTCACGTCCGATTTATTGTGACCCCATGGACTACATAGCATGACAGGCTTCTTTGTCCTTCACCATCTCCTAGAGTTTGCTCAAACTCATATCCACTAAGTCGGTGATGCCATCCAACCATCTCATTCTCTGCCATCCCCTTCTTCTCCTGCCTTCAATCTTTCCCAGCATCAAGGTATTTTCTAATGAATCAGCTCCTAGCATCAGGTGGCCAAAATATTGGAGTTTCAGCTTCAGCGTCAGTCCTTCCAACCAATATTCAGGACTGGTTTCTTTTAGGATTGACTGGTTTGATCTCACTGCAGTCCAAGGGACTCTCAAGAGTCTTCTCCAACAATACAATTCAAAAGCATCAATCCTTCAACACTCAGCCTTCTTTATAGTCCAACTCTCCATACATGACTACTGGAAAAACCATAGCTTTGACAAGACAGCCCTTTGCTGGCAAAGTAATGTCTCTGCTTTTTAATATGCTGTCTAGGTTGGTCATAGTTTTCCTTTGAAGGAGAAAATGTTTTAATTTCATGGCTGCGCTCACCATCTGAAGTGATTTTGGAGCACAAAAAAACAAAGTTTCTCACTGTTTTCATTGTTTCCCCATTTATTTGCCAAGAAGTGATGGGACTGGATATCACAATCTTAGTCTCTTGAATGTTGAGTTTTAAACCAGCTCTTTCACTCTCCTCTTTCACTTTCATCAAGAGCTTCTTTAGTTCCTCTTCACTTTCTGCCATAAGGATAGTGTCATCTGCATAGCTGAGGTTATTGATATCCCAGTAATCTTGATTCCAGCTTGTGCTTCATCCAGCCTGGCATTTTGCATGATGTACTCTGCATATAAGTTAAATAAGTTGGGTGACAATATACAGCCTTGATGTACTCCTTTCCCAATTTGGAACCAGTCAATCTCCATGTGCAGTTCTAACTGTTGTTTCTTGATCTGCATATAGGTTTCTCAGGAGACAGGTATGATGGTCCATCTCGTTAAGAATTTTCCTGTTTGTTGTGATCCACACAGTCAAAGGCTTTAGCATATTCAGTGAAGCAGAAGTGGATGGTTTCCTGGAATTCTCTTGCTTTTTCAATGATCCAACAGATGTTGGCAATTTGATCTCTTGTTACTCTGCCTTTTCTAAGTCCAATTTGAACATCTGGAATTCCTCAGTTCATATACTGCTGAAGCCCAACTTGGAGAATTTTGAGCATTACTTTGCTAGCGTGTGAGATGAGTGCAATTGTGCAGTAGGTTGAATATTCCTTGGCATTGCCTTTCTTTGGGATTGGAATGAAAACTGACCTTTCCAAGTCCTGTGGCCACTGCTGAGTTTTCCAAATTTGCTGGCATATTGAGTGCAGCACTGTCACAGCATCATCTTTTAGGATTTGAAATAGATGAGCTGAAATTCTATCACCTCCACTATCTTTGTTTTTAGTGATACTTGCTAAGACCCACTTGACTTCGCACACCAGGTTGTCTGGCTCTAGGTGAGTGATCACACAGTCGTGGTAATCTGGATAATTTTTATTTTATTTTAAAAGTTCTATGTATCATTGCCACCTCTTCCTAATATCTCTGTTTCTGTTAGGTCCATACTATTTCTGTCCTTCATTGTGCCCATCTTTGCTTGAAATGTTCCCTTGGTATCTCTAATTTTCTTAAATAAATCTCTAGTCTTTCCTACTCTATTAGTTGTCTCTATTTCTTTGCACAGGCCCATACACTAGAATACTATATAGAAATGAAAATGACCAAGAGTCCTGATACTATATATACATGTTTTGTTATATGTATATATATATATATAATTTTTCATTATGACTTATCATGGGATACTGAATATAGTTCTCTGTGCTATATGGTAGAAAGGATATTATTGTTTATCCATTATATACATCATAGATTGCATCTTCCAATACCACTCTCCCATGCTATCTTTCTGCCTTGCAACAGAAGTCTGTTTTCTATATCCACATGTCTATTTTTGTTTCATTGGTTTGTTTGTGCCATATTTTAGATTCCACATATAAGTGATATCATATAGTATTTGTCTTTCTCTTTCTGACTCACTTCAATTAAGTATGATCATTATTAATTGTATCCATGTTGCTGCAACTTACATTATTTTGTTCTTTTTTATGACTGAGTAGTATCCCGTTGAATATATGTACCATATTTTCTTTATCTATTCATCTATTGATGAACATTTAGGTTGCTTCCCTATTTTGGCTCTTATGAATAGTTCTTCTATGAAAATGAGGGTTCATGTATCTTTTGGGGGGGGGGTTATTTTATTTTATTTTTGTCGTTGTTGTTGTTGTTTTTCCATTTATTTTTATTAGTTGGAGGCTAATTACTTTACAATATTGTAGTAGTTTTTGCCTTAGTCTAGTCTGGATATATGCCCAGCAGTGAAGTTGCTGAATCATATCCTATTGTCTTTTCAGTTTTCTGAGAAAACTTCATACTCATTTCCATAGTGACGGTACCCAACTTCATTCCCCAAAACAGCATAAGAGTGTTCCCTTTTCTCCACTTCCTCTCTAGCATTTGTTATTTTTTTACTTTTTAATGATGGCCATTCTGACCCGCGTGAGGTAGTACTTCCTCATAGTTTTGATTTACTTTTCTCTAATAATTAGTTATGTTGAGCATGTTTTCCTATTTGTCATTTATATTTTTTTCCTTTTGAGAAATATCTATTTGTTCTGATGCTGTTTTTTCAATTGGATTGTTTGTTGTTGTTGAGCTGTATGAATTGTTTGTATATTTTGGAAATTAAGCCCTTGTCAGTCACATCATTTACAAATATTTTCTTCCATTCTGTATGTTGTCTTTTATTTTATTTGGGGTGTCCTTTGATGGGTAAAAGCTTGTAAGTTTGTAGGTTTCATTCTCTATTTTTGTTTATATATATTATATATGTTTTGTTTATATGTGTGTATACACACACACACACACACACACATACTATATATATATTGCCATGGAGACTGACCTAAGAAAATATTGGTACATATTTTGTGTCAGAATGTTTTGCCTATGATCGCTTCTAGAAGTTTTATGATGTCATGCCTTATACTTAAGTCTTTGTATGCTTTATGTAAAATAAACAAATAAAAGTTTACCTAAAATTCTGTGTGTTTGTGCACTTAATATTGCTGCATATTTTACATGGGCAATTATATTTTTAAGGATATATACACAAACAAATCAGGGTAGATATTAAAGTAGATGCATATAAGGAAGGAAACTAACTGGCAATTGGACTTAAAGGAGAAAAGTAAATTAAATTAGAGATAGACTGTGTATAACTTATTACACACCTATGATTTAAATTGTTCTCCAAAAATTGAGTTTCATTTTAAAATTTAACTTTTCAACTCTCCAGTCAGTTTAATTCTATCTCAGAGTGAAAGATCTGCAATGTCACTTTGGATTTACAGTAACACCAATTCTGATCTATTTATTTATCCAGGTGCAGATATTACAAAAATGGGTGATTAATATGGTAACTGACAGTACTAGAAATTAACTCTGAAGAAAGATTATAAAAAGAAAATATATGTGAAAATGTAAGCTTTTTGAACTTCTACATAAAATTAATATGAATTTTGAATGTTTTTCCCATTGTATTACCAAACAAATTAACAGATAAAAGTCATAGATTTCACCTGGGAATTCTAGGAATTTTATAGCAACTTTGAAGCTTTATTTTATATATATATATAATGCATTTAGGGTAAATTTCCAGGCCTGTAACCATTACCTAGCATCTGATTGGAAAGGTAGGATTGGGTAAATTTAGCACTTAAAGAACTTTAAGCTTCCTTCCAATTTTTCTATGCTAAGAAACAATTCACTACCCCAGGAGAAATAGCTGTAAGCTCCATGTTACTGAACACATTCTAGTTGAAACACCATTTCCACTCTCAAAAGTCAGGTATAGCAATATAAATGTTCAAAATAAAAAATTAATGATGAAATATGTCTTTACATCCTCATTGTTATCTTATTGCAATTTTTTTTAACCTTACAGCCTGGGTCCCCAACCTATGGAATCTAATCAGGTGAAACTGTTCTTATAATGTAATAATGATAGAAATAAAATGCACAAAACATGTAATGAGTTTGAATCTCTGGCTCAGATCATGAGCTCCTTACTGCAAAATTCAGACTTAAATTGAAGTGGAGAAAACCACAAGACCTTTCAGGTGTGGCCTAAATCAAATTCCTTATGACTATACAGTGCAGATGATGAATAGATTCAAGGGATTCGATCTCAGAAAGAGTGCCTAAAGAACTACGGATGGAGGTTCATAACACTGTACAGGAGGCAGTGACCAAAACCACCCCAAAACAACAACAACGACAAATGCAAGAAGGCAAAGCAGTTTTCTGAGGAGATCTTACAAATAGCTGAGTAAACAAGACAAGCAAAAGGTAAAGGAGAAAAGGTAGGATACACCCAACTGAATGCAGCATTCCAGAGAATAGCATGGAGAGATAAGAAAGCCTTGTGAAGAACAATGCAAAGGAATAGAGGAAAACAACAGAATGATAAAGACTAGAGGGATCTTTAAGAAATCTGAGATATCAAGGGAACACTTTGTGAAAAAATAGGCACAATAAAGGACAGAAATGGCAAGGACCTAACAGAAGCAGAATAAATTAAAAACAGGTTGCAAGAATACACAGAAGAACTACACACAAAATAAAGGTCTTAATGACACAAATAAAGGTCTTAATGACCCAGATAATCACAATGGTGTGATCACTCACCTAAAGCAAGACATTCTGGAGTGTGAAGTCAAGTGAGCCTTAGGAAGCATTACTATGAACAAAGACAGTGGAGGTGATGGAATTCCAGCTGAGCTATTTCAAATCCTAAAATATGATTATGCTATTGTGGCTCAGCTGGTAAAGAATTGGCCTGCAATGCGAGAGATCTGGGTTCAACCCCTGGGTTGAGAAGATCCCCTGGAGAAGGAAAAGGCTACCCACTCCAGTATTCTGGCCATGTTAAAAAGGTAATGCTCAAAATGCTTTAAGATAGGCTTCAACAGTACATGAACTGAGAAATTCCAGATATACAAGCTGAATTTAGAAAAGGCAGAGGGATCATAGATCAAATTACTGATATTTGTTTAAGCATAGAAAAAGCAAAAGAATTATTAAAAAAAAAAAAACTATTTCTGCTTCATTGACTACATAAGGGCCTTTAACTGTGTGGATGACAACAAACTGTGAAAAATTCTGAAAGAAATTTATTTAACTTATATGCAGAGTATATCATGCAAAATGCTAGAATGGATGAATCACAAGCTGTAATCAAGATTGCCAGGACAAATATCAACAACCTCAGAAATGCAGGTAATACAACCATAATTGCAGAAAGCAAAGAGTAGTAAAATCCTCTTGATGAAGGTGAAAGAGGAAAGTTTAAATGCTGACTTAAAACTCAACACTCAAAAAACTAGGATTATGGCATCTGGTTTCATCACTTCAGGGCTTCCCTCATATCTCAGTTGGTAAAGAATCTACCTGCAATGCAGGAGACCTGAGTTCAATTCCTGGGTTGGGAAGACCCTTTGGAGAAGGAAATGGCAAGCCACTCCAGTACACTTTCCTGGAGCTTGGCATCACTTCATGGCAAACAGATGGGGAAAAATTGGAAACAGGGGCAGACTATTTTCTTGGACTCCAAAATCACTGTGGATGGTAACTGCAGCCATGACATTAAAAGATGCTTGCTCGTTGGAAGAAAAGCTATGACAAACCTTGTTAGGTGTTAAAAAGCAGAGACATCACATTGCTTACAAATTTCCATCTTGTCAAAGCTATGGTTTTTCCAGTAGTCATCTATGGATGTGAGAGTTGGACCACAAAGAAGGTTGAGCACAAAAGAACTGGTGCTTTCAAATTGTGCTGCTGGAGAAGATTCTCAACAATCCCTTGAACAGCAAGGGAGATCAAAGCAGTCAGTCCTAAAGGAAATCAGCCCTGGATATTCATTGGAAGGACCGATGCTGAAACTGAAGCTCCGCTACTTTGGCCACCTGATGTGAAGAATCAACTCACTGGAAAATGCCTTTGTGCTGGAAAAGATTGATAGCAAAAAGAGAAGGGGGTGACAGAGGATGAGATGTTTGGATGGCATCATTGACTCAATGAACATGAATTTGAGAAAACTCCAGGACATAGTGAAGGAGAAGGAAGTCTGGTGTGCTGCAGTCCACAGTGTGGTAAAGAGTTGGACCTAACTTAGGATGAATGACAACAACAACAAAATTGGACAGAGGCCCTTTGTACACCATAATTCTGTAACATGTAAAACATTTTATTTATGATCTATTTCTGTTTTTTTAATTTTTTATTTCATTATGCAATATGCCCTTTTATAACAAAAATGTGTTGGAAATTGATATATTAAAAATCTTATGCTGTCATTTTCTCAGTTACTTCAAAACTCTGAATAAGTAATCTAAAATATTTATTTCTGATGATTTTTATTAAGTGGGGAAACAGTGGAAATAGTGTCAGACTTTATTTTTGGGGGCTCCAAAATCACTGCAGATGGTGACTGCAGCCATGAAATTAAAAGACACTTACCCTTTGGAAGGAAAGTTATAACCAAACTAGATAGCATATTAAAAAGCAGAGACATTACTTTGTCAACAAAGGTCTGTCTGGTCAAGGCTATGGTTTTTCCAGTGGTCATGTAAGGATGTGAGAGTTGGACTGTGAAGAAAGCTGAGCACCAAAGAATTGATGCTTTTGAACTGTGGTGTTGGAGAAGACTCTTGAGAGTCCCTTGGACTGCAAGGAGATCCAGCCAGTCCATCCTGAAGGAGATCAGTCCTGAGTGTTCATTGGAAGGACTGATGTTGAAGCTGAAATTCCAAGACTTTGGCCACCTGATGCGAACAGCTGACTCATTGGAAAAGACCCTGATGCTGGGAGGGATTGGGGGCAGAAGGAGAAGGGGACGACAGAGGATGAAATGGCTGGATGGCATCACTGACTCGAAGGACATGAGTTTGAGTAAACTCCAGGAGTTGGTGATGGACAGGGAGGCCTGGCGTGCTGCAGTTCATGGGGTTGCAAAGAGTCGGACACAACTGAGCAACAGAACTGGACTGAAATGACAGCATCATTTCATGTACAGTAATGAACATTTCCTAAACACAAAACCCAAGCATTATAACGCTTTAGCAGGAAGAATTTGTGAAGACCACTGAGGACAGTGGGCACAATGTTTATCTCTAAATAAAGAAGAATAAGGATAAAATGCAATGCTCTAAGTGAGCTACAATATAAAATTGATATAATTCCACTAGTTAAGTCTTAGTATTTAGTATTTGCCTGAGAATATCAATAGATCTAAATGAGGATATTAAGACACAGCATGAAGAGTAGGAGGTATTTTCCCCTTTGCTACTTACCTACTTTTATAAATATACCTTTGGAGTGAACTCCACAGTTGATGTAATTGGTAAGCCCATAAGGCCACTGAAAGAACCTGGTAATTCTGAATAAATTGGGCTATGTTTATACTGCCTACATTTTTGTTAATTCTTTGACCTTGTTGTGACCATAAACTTTGTTGGTTTCCTCTCTAACTTGGCACAGAGAAATCTGATAGCAAACCCAAATGATGGAGAAGAAAGGAGAATGAATCCATTGTGATATTTAAATCTATTGTGATGTTTTTTAAACTCTTTGAAGACAAAAGTTCTATGAAGCTATCTGAGGCTCTAAGAAATGCTTATCTATTCTTTATGCATTTCCTACACTATAATTTCCAAAGGCATTCTAATCAGTTTGGTAACCCTAGGGCACAATGTTTTTCAAAGTAGTTAACAATTTGGCAATAATAAGTAATACTTCATTTCTATTTTTATAAAGAATAGTGTCCTTCCTCTTATAATACAAATCTTTTCATTATTTATTGTCTCCTCAAGATCAGTCGAACACACAGCTCAAAATTTAGAGGTAGTTCTTTATATATGTTGCATCATCTGATGGCTTTGTTTGAGAATACATAAAGTATCTACATCAGTCAGTGGATCTGCAGACACAATGACTGGGAATGTGTGAATCATCAGATGGAGCCTCTGGCTTCTATGAGCTTCTCATTTCCCCTTTGCATTAATGCATCTTCCTCTCACATAGCTGTGGATTTTAATAGGATAATAGAATCATATAATTTTTAGAGCTGGAAGAAACTGCAGAAATCTTTACCCTCTTCTTTGGAAAAATTGGTGAGGGTTCAAACACCCAAGCTGCTTAAGAGTTTGGGTACAAAGTCACATGTTATGATAACGTCCATTCTGAACCACAGTCTTTTTAATCCAACATATTTTCTATTCAAAATACCTTTTATAATTCTTGTATTTGATGAATTCAGTACAGTTCATCTGTATCTTTTACTTAACAGTAAACATTCAAAGAAATGGAAACAATTTTAAGTGATGTTTATAGTTCTAATAAAATATTGAGAAAAATATTTTTATTTTTAAGACATTTGAATACTTTTTAAGGTATTTTTAAGACCTTTGCTAGCTAGTATGTCAGAAAATTAGATATATTCTATAATTAATGTCTAATATTATGAAAGGAAATATAAAATCTATTTCCTACATGATGAAACTCAGCTGAGAGAATCCAATCTTCTGCCTAATGTTCCACTAAAAACTGGCCCTATTATCATCAAAAATTAAAATGCTCCTTCTAGTTGCAGACATTGTTCTCATTGATTCTTTGTATGCATTGATATTCATGAGATCAATATGTAATTTAGTGTCAGTATGTTTAATCATAATCAGCCAGAGTCCTCTGTTTAGCTGAATCTATAAAATGTGCTATAAGGATTCTAAAGTACTCAGGAATCACTGCCTCTGTGCATACAGAATCCTGTGTTAACTTATAATAGCAACCAAAAGCAGACAAACACCATCTGGTGGCAAAAATGGTTTTAAATCCATCCCCCTTTCATGCTTGGCTCATTGATAGTGTTTCTCTAGATAAGAAAATTGACTTTCTTTCTGTACCCTAACAACTAAAAATGCTGTCCCTTTAAACTCCACAGTATCAATAACCATTGTTCTTCAGGCTTAAATAAAACTATCAAAACTATGGAGCAGTCAACTAAGTTTCCTTGTCATATCAGACCTCAATGAAATTTTTCAGTAACATCTCCTTAGTCTATATGTATGTCATGAATAATAAGGAATGATGCTAAAATGGTTGAATCTCAAGGTCAGACACTCAGAATGAAAATCAATGTTCAACATAAAACTATAGAAAATTTCAAATATTAACTAATATTTTATTTGGATAAGAATAGGTGCACATGTGCACACTTATCTGAACCTATGTGTGTGTGTGTGTTGATATAAGGCTTAGAAAGATAGTCTTCTTCAACAAAATACAATTTTTTAAAGTGTGTGAAAGGGTAGAAGAAACAACCATGTCCACTCTTAAAGGGATCCATTGTTATATCACCTTTGTATACTTTTTATTCCTTAACATATCTGTTTGAACCCTATATTGAAATATGTCACCAGAGATGTCTCCACTTGCCTCCTTGTTCTTCTTGTGTTTTAACCCAACTTGTGAACTCCTTAATGCACATGGAAGAATTAAGCTATATGTTTATGAAGACCCACTCCTTTCAATACTCAGGGTGGCTGTGCTGGCCCTAAGGCAGACCAACGTTCTGGGCAGTCACCACCAGCGTTATGTAGCCTCATCCACCTCTCATCAGAACATGGTTTCATAATTCACCTTAAGTTCTCCACTTCAACAGACATACTGGATAAGATCAGGCTTGCTATTTCTTCTCACTGAACAGCGTACATCCAAGAGGGGACTATGTCATGAAAATACTGAAAATACCTTTCTCAGGAGCCAATGCTGAAGTGTTTAACACTCTCGTGGGCAGGGAGCCTAAGAAACTTCTAGAAGAACTTTTGAGCCAGTGAAAAGAACACAACACCCAGGCCAAATTGCAAATAGGGTAAAAGATGAGGGCTTGAGAGAGACCCCAGACTGAGATCTGACTATCCCTAATTTGGATATCTCAGTTTTCACATTGTAGGGAAAGTGAAAATTAGCCAAGATGGCAGGGTCAGGCTCTCTCACCCCATGGCCTCTCAATCTTGCCCCATGTTTTGTAAATAATGATTATGTAACTGCTGAAATCACTTATACCCCTGCACATGCACATCATGAGGTTTATGTGGCAGCTGGGACCACTTATAGCACTGCGCATGTCTGTGACAAGATACTCACTTGGTCACGGGTTACTTTGTGTGGTATGCCTGTGTGAGCTTCATGTGAAAGCCCTGGCTGCTACAGCACTGGGGCTACATTGGAGCTGCCATGGTTATATGGCATGGTTATGTTACATGAGGTTGTGTTATGGCGATGCTGTGGCTCCATTATGTTTATGTTAGGGCTGCTGCTATGGCCCCTGTATCAGCCAGGAGAGAATAAATGTCTGCAGTTCCTCCAGCTCATCAATTCTTCTTCCAGCCTCATAGTTTGTGCCTTGTCGACCCCGGGGTTCAGCCAACAGTACAAACAGTGGGAACAGCAAGAAAATTGGCATCACAAACAGGATCAGCAAGACACACATGTACTGGCTACTTCTATACACTTGAAGTTGGTATGTCCTTAGGTAGAGTTAAAGCGGGAGCATTGAATCAAACAACAGCAATCACCTTCATGGTCTATTTAGGCAGGGAAGAGTGTGGAAGCAGGAAGTTCCACGTTGCATCATAGTTCTGGACAATTTTTCTATTTAGGATGAGGCCTACTTTCAAGGCAAGAGGAGTATGACAGAGGCCTAAAAGCCTCATTTAAGTTTTTGGGCATCAGTATAAAATACTAGTCTGAAGGAGGTCTAGGACAGCAGGAAGAATACCTATAAGTTTCCAGAAGGTGGGAGGAAAGGCCCAAACCCATGTCTCTGGATTAGTAGACTGTCCATGCAATTCTCCATGCAAGAATACTGAAGTGGATTGCATTCCCTTCTTCAGAGGATCTTCCCAACCCAGGGATCAAACCCTGGTCTCCTGCATTGCAGGCAGGGTCTTTACCATTTGAGCTACAGGGAAGCACTTTGCATATTAGATACCTTCTTATTTTTTGTATAGTAGATTTCCACAAAAGATTTCATTTGAAGTAATAGTTCAATCATTGAAAAAGCTCCTAAAAATACTTGATTATTCTGCAAGGTTGATGGGAATGCAACATATCAGAAGCCAGACCTAGGTCTTGTTTAGGTGAGCAGCATGGTTCACCTCCAAAGATGAATTATAGTATGGGGGTACACTTTGTCATTGGCTCCTGAAAAATGTATTTTCATGACAGAATCTCATCTTAAATGTGCTGTGTTCAATGAGATGGAATAGCAAGCTTGCTTTTGTAACAGGCTTAGGAACTTGCATAGCCTCTTCAGAGGTGGCTATCTAGAAAAGAGAAGAGCAAGGGGACAAGTATGGGCTTCTGAGAAGGTACACAGAATACTCATAGAGGCAGTACAGAATGAGGAGTTGGTTGAGTACATGGGCTGATGCATGTTGTGCCTTTAGGAACTAAGGTTGAAGAGCAGACTTCTATATGTGACCTGTAGTTGCAGAGGATTTGATTAGACTCTGATTTTATAAGAATATGTATGTGGGTTCTTCATCCAATCACCTGACCTAATCCAATTTCCATGAAGAAGGCAAAAACATCATAGATCACTTTACTATTTTCTTTATCTATCATTCATGATACAGATAATTGTAGCCATAGCAGTTCATGAAGTACTTATTTGCTCATAAGGTCCTTAAGGAAAGTTAAGACCAATGATATAATTACAGTGGGGCAAACTTTCACACACCCTGTCCATGTGTGTGATATAGCATGTCGCTGTATTTCCCTCTTGTTTCACCTTACTGCTAAGTATTGGAACTCTATCTGACATATAAAATATGCTTAATAAAATGGACAATGTTGTTAAATGCAATATCATGAAGAAATTTCTTCCATCTTCAGACATTTTATATTAACTCATTAAACTTAGTGACTGAATAACAACAACAACAACTCCAGGGGATCTTCCCAACTCAGGGATCAAAACCATGTCTCTTACATCTCATGTATTGGCAGGCAGATTCTTTACCATTGTGCCTCCCGTGGAGCCCATTAATGTGTAGCATCTATAAAACTGGTGTGTGTATGTGATATTGTGATATAATTAGAAATATATATTTAATCTTAGTCTATGGTTCTTGGCAAAAATGTTTCTAAAACCTTTGGAATTTCCTAATTGATAGGGATGGTAAGAGCATCTTGTGTTATACAAGTCTCAACTTTGCCTCCGGTGTCTGAAAAAGAGTGCCTAAAATTTTTAGAATGAATGATAAATGTCTTGGTAAGTTAATCAGATTTGGCTGAAAAATGCATTGGCTGAAGAACTACTAGATAACTTCAGGAAGAGGGCTGGTCACCAGAAAGTCCAACCATATGATTAGAGGGTTGGAACTTTCAACCCTATTTCCAGACCTTTAGGGAGGACAGTGAGTTTCATTATCAATGACCAATGATTAAATTGACTATGACTATATAATGGTAACCTTGTAAAAAACAAAAACAAAAGAACTCTAAACAGGATTTGCAGAGCTTCCAGAGTGGTGATCATATCTAGGTGTTGGGAAAGTGACTCACCTGGAGAGGACAGGGAGGCCTGCATTCCTTTCACCATACCTTGTCCTATGCGTTTATTACTCGGGGTAGTAGGTCACAGAATTGCACTGAATTGTAGATCACCCAGTTAGTATTCAGAGTTGGAGAATTGATTAGTGTGAATAAAAAAATCCCCCATACATTTGGTGTCAGAGTGTTGTGAAAAGAAATGGAACAATCTACTTACCCATGTCTGTAATCAGGTGGTCATTGCAATGCTAACCATGGCAAGGTTAACATTAAAGCCTTGTTTGCTTATTGGAGAACCCCATTTAGATCTGTGTCAGCAAACACACTGATATCACTTATTGAACATGGTCACTGGGCCTATTCCCTTATAGCTAAGTCAGTAAATCTGTCTGCAATGCAAGAGACCTGAGTTCAATTCCTGGATGAGGAAGATCTCCTGGGAAAGGAAGAATACTCCAGTATTCTTGCCTGGAGAATCCCATGGACAGAGGAGACTGGCAGGCTACAGTTTATGGGGTTGCAAGAGTTGGTCACAACTTAACAACTAAACCACCACTGGGTCTATTAGAGATTCTAACAAAGAATAAACTCATCAGTCTTCAGATTTTCATAACCTTGGTGGAGAAGATGGATATAAATTAATCTGGGTGGTAACTTGGAATAGTAGAAAGAGTGCTTGGCTAGTAGAGCAAAAATAGACTACCTATTCACCAAACTTATGAGCAGTTTTCTCTTCCTGGGGACACAACTAGATGACATTCCCCAGTCTGTTTTGAAAATTAAACTGAGTTCTACAAATTTAACGTGAGTGGAAATGATGCATGCCACTTCTGGGTCTGGACTGTATAAATCTTCCACATTCTTTTCTCTTATACTTACTTGATGTAGATATGGATGATGTCTTTAAAAGTTACTGATAAAGTCGTGTCCTTAATTCACACTTGGGGAAAATTGCCCAATTAGGAGGACCTACTTTGGACTCTAAGTGAAAAATTTTATCATATGCAAACTACTATGAATTTTGGTATTCATTGTAACAAATATTAATTAATATAGCTAGAATTTTGAAGACTTGAATTTTAGTATGAACTGTATCTAAGGTTTAAACTCATATGAAGTAGTTAGGCTTGCCATATCTCAGCATCCTCATTTGTAGAATGGTACTAATTATGCTTTGCCAACCATCATAAGAGGTCACTAGACAGTCCTAATAAGATAATGGATCTGAGAAAACACTGAAAAGCATGACATATGTTATGTGTACAAGTCATTATAAAATAATTTGGGGATGCCCAGACCTCTTAAGTGACCAGTAATTTAATTTGATACCTCCACTCTGAACTAAATATCTTGCTTCTTAAACATACAAATGATTTCCTGCACCATTTCTGAAATTCTTACTAGTACAGATGAAACTATGCTCAGATGATCTGAAGAGAGAGCAAGCACATGGTCCCATTTAATCCTACCTCTCACTCTGTAATGTGGAAATAGTCTCCCGTGTATGACTAGTCAAAGGGAAGACACTAAGTTGAAAACCAGTCAATCATAATCTTATCTATAACTCCATCCACTCAGGCCTAAATTAGATTAATTGAACTGAAAAAAGCACCAAAATGCAATGTGAGCACTCAGCAAGATGATCCTGTATGGCCTGACTCTGAAAATCCAGACCATTGCTTTCAAATTCATTAATCTACTTTTCTGTTTTCTAACAATCATTTCCATATATAGAGTTGCATATGTAAAGTTTAAAGTATGTATTTTTGTCCTGAATGGCAATAATATTGTTTTAAATTTTATATGAGATGTACAAAATGTTTCTTTTTTTTTTTTTGAGATGTATAAAATGTTTCATGTCACAGAGAATCATCATCTTACTATTAAAACTCATATGATGAACAAGACAAAATGAATTATTTCTGAATCATCATTGTAGAGGTTCCAAAATTTCATCTTGCTCATTCCAGTCCCATCAACCTCTTTTGCCAATGCCGTTAGAGTGCCCCAAACTCACATTTCTAAAATGCATCAGTGTATTTTAAATATATACATTTTATATGTGTTTAACTTTATAAAAAGGACATCAGGTTATATATAATATTTTCAGGATAATCATTTCCATTTAATGTTTTGTGGCTACACTTCACCCCTATGAAGTTACACCATTGTAGTTGATTTGTTTGATGATTATTTACTGTGGTAGGCAGAAAAATGGCAACCAAAGACACCCCAATCCTAATACCCAGAGCTTGAGAATATGTGAAGTTTTGTTTGTTTTTTTGTTTGCTTTTATACTGGTCCTGATTTGTCATTTGTTTTATATATAATAATGTGTACATGTTAACACCAAACTCCTAATTTATTCCTCCTCTGATTTTCTCTTTGGTAACCATAAATTTGTTTTCTATGTGTGTGAATCTATCTTTGTTTTGTAAATAAATTCATTTTATCCATTTTCTCTTATCTTTCACATATAAGTGATATCATATGACATTTGTCATTCTCTGGCTTATTTCACTTAGTATGATAATCACTAGGTCCATCTATGTTGCTGCAAAAGCCATTATTTCATTCTTTTTTTTTTTTTTTTCTCTCATATTTTCTGTCAAACCTCAACAGGAGACAACCACAGGTGTACATATATACAATCCCTTTTGAATCTCCCTCCGTCTCCCTTCCCATCCCACTCCTCTAGGTTGATACAGAGACCCTGTTTGAGATTCCTGAGACATACAGCTAATCCCCATTGGCTATCTATTTTACACATGGTAATGTAGGTTTCCATGTTACTCTTTCCATACAGCTCACCCTCTCCTCCCCTTTCCCCATGTCTGTAAGGCAGTTCTCTATGTCTGTTTCTTCTTTGCTGCCCTGTAAATAAATTCTTCATTACTGTTTTTCTAGATTCTGTATATGTGTGTTAGAATATGGTCCATGAATCAAGGCAAATTGGACATGGCCAAACAAAACAAGGCAAGAGTGAATGTTAACATTTTAGGAATCAATGAACTCAGATGGACTGGAATGGGTGAATTTAACTCAGATGACCATTGTATCTACTACTGTGGGCAAGAATCCCTTAGCAAAAATGGAGTAGCCATCTAGTCAACAAAAGAGTCCAAAATGCAGTACTTGGATGCAATCTCAAAAATGACAGAATGACCCGTTAGTTTCCAAAGCAAACCATTCAAGTATCATGGTAATCCAAGTCTATGCCCTGACCAGTAATGCTGAAGAAGCTGAACGGTTCAATGAAGACCTACAAGACTTTTTAGAACTAACACCCAAAAAAGATGTCCTTTCCATTATAGGTGACTGGAATTCAAAAATAGGAAGTCGAGAAACACCTGGAGTAACAGGCAAATTTGGCCTTGGAATACAGAATGAAGCAGAGCAAAGGCTAATAGAGTTTTACCAAGAGAATGCACTGGTCATAGCAAACATCCTCTTCCAACAACACAAGAGAAGACTGTACACATGGACGTCAACAGATGGTCAACACCGAAATCAGATTCATGATATTCTTTGCAGCCAAAGATGAAGAAGCTCTATACAGTCATCAAAAAACAAAAACAAAAAAAGACCAGGAGCTGACTGTGGCTCAGATCATGAATTCCTTACTGGCAAAATAGACTTAAATTTAAGAAAATAAGGAAAACCACTAGACCATTCAGGTATGTCCTAAATTATATACCTTATGATTATACAGTGGAAGTGAGAAGTAGATTTAAGGGACCAGATCTGATAGACAGAGTGCCTGATGAACTATTGATGGAGGTTCATGACATTGTATAGAAGACAGGGATCAAGACCATCCCAAAGAAAAAGAAAGGCAAAAAAGCAAAATGGCTGTCTGAGGAGGCCTTACAAATAGCTGTGAAAAGAAGAGAAGTGAAATGCAAAGGAGAAAAGGAAAGATATTCCCATTTGAATGCAGAGTTCCAAAGAATAGCGAGGAGAGGTAAGAAAGCCTTCCTCGGTGACCAGTGCAAAGAAATAGAGGAAAACAATAGAATGGGAAAGACTAGACATCTCTTCAAGAAAATTAGAGATACCAAGGGAACATTTCTTGCAAAGATGGACTCAATAAAGGACAGAAGCAGTATGGACCTAAGAGAAGCAGATGTTAAGAAGACATGTCAAGAATACTCAGAAGAACTGTACAAAAAAGATCATCACAACCCAGATAATCACAATGGTGTGATAAGTCACCTAGAAACAGATATCCTGGAATGTGAAGTCAAGTGGGCCTTAGGAAGCATCACCATGAACAAAGCTAACTCAACAGACATGAATTTGAGTAAACTCCTGGAGTTGGTGGTGGATAGGGAGGCCTGGCATGTTGCAGTATATGAGGTCGCAAAGCGTTGGACATGACTGAGCAACTGAAATTAACTGATAGATTTTTTTTTTTTTTTTCATTTATCTCCACTAGTTGGAGGACAATCACTCCACAATACCGTAGTGGAACTGATAGGTTTTGAATTGTGTTTTCATTGTCATTTGATTTCCCTTTGATTTCTTCTCTAACCTGTTGGTTATTTAGAAATGTATTGTTTAATCTCCTTCTTTTTGTGTTTTTTACAGTTTTTTTTTTCCTAGTAAATGATATCTAGTCTCACAGTATTGTGTTCTGTGAAGATGTTTGATAAAATTTAATGAATCAATAAATGTTTACTTTGTTTATAAAGACATAACTTATCAAATTATTGTAGGTCACAGTAAGAGAAGCACAGTTTTCTGAAAACAAAGATTCAAGCTCGTATGTTTTCCAAAGTCACAAAGTGATAACACAAACAATTTTTCTAAAAACGAAGATTCACCACCTCCCAGAACTTGCTCAAACTCATGTCCATCAAGTCGGAGATACCATTCAACTATCCCATCTTCTGTCATCCCGTTTTCCTCCTGCCTTCAATCTTTCCCAGCATCAGGGTCTTTTCCAATGAGTCAGTTCTTCATATCAGGTGGCCAAAGTATTGGAGCTTCAGCATCAGTCATTTCAATGAATATTCAGGAATGATTTCCCTTAGGATTGACTGGTTTGATTTCCCTGGGACTCTCTTAAGAGTCTCCAAGGGACTCTTAAGAATCTTCTCCAACACTACAGTTTGAAAACATCAATTCTTTGGCATTCAGCTTTCTTTATGTTCCAACTCTCACATCCATACATTTCTACTGGAAAAGCCATAGTTTTGACAAGATGGATCTTTGTCAGAAAAGTAATGTCTCTGCCTTTTAATACTCTCTAGGTTGGTCATGGAGCTTTTCTTCCAAGTAGCAATTGTCTTAATTTCATGGCTGCACTCACCATCCACAGTGATTTTGGAGCCCAAGAATATAAAGTCTGTCATGGTTTCCATTGCTTCCCCATCTATTTGCCATGAACTGATGGGACCAGATGCCATGATCTTCATTTTTTGAATGCTATGTCTTAAGCCAGCTTTTTAACTCTCCTCTTTCACTTTCACCAAGAGGCTCTTTAGTTCCTCTTCACTTTTGGCCATAAGGGTGGCATCATCTGCATAGCTGAAGTTATTGATATTTCTCCCAGCAATCTCAGTACAGCACAAATGTTTTCATCCTTACTCTCCTAATACAGCATAAATGATCCCATCCTTATTTAGCTGATATCACTCTTTGGTGGATGGTTCAAAATACTGAGGCTGCATCTAAGGTATTGTTGCAGAATATGAGTTAAATAATAATGATAAGAAGAAGAACATGCATTTTCCTCATTTTATTTGGTTTTGGTTTTCATACTATCTAGCTTCAATATCTGAAAATTCATTTAGCTATCTCTTAGCTAAGAAAAGCTGTAGCAGAGTAATAATATATGTGCTCACCAGAAAACCTCAAGCAGTGCATATGGCCCCACTTCTGGACTTAGAAGCAGAGAAGTAGTTGTCTGAAATAGCTGTGGGCTGAAAGGCTCTGCTTTCTGGAATTCAAATAAGGAGAGTATAACTGATTTGAATATCCAATGCTCATATCAACTAATTTTTTGACAAAAAGCTTTCAGCTGCAGGAGTGTACAGAATTTACTCTCTTGCAACAACATATATTTGCTAAAGTTGCACACTATCTGGAATGATGTATGTGCTACACATGGCCTAGAAAGCTGTAGCTATATGTATATGGGTGTAAAAGATGTTGAAATTGGAAGAAGAGGCAATGGTACCCCCAGATGTTTTCTAACAGCTCTAATTTGACTTCTATAAATAAACCCTAAGGTTACACCTTTGTGGTGTACTTTTACTCATTTCTCTTCCAGTTGTACCTGTATGAGGATTTGGGAGAATTCTAGCATCTTTTAATTAAATTACAATTAGATATTTACCTTACCATTTTGTATAAGCAATAAACATTGATTGAATGTAAATTCATTCCAATGTATTCCTCTGCCTTCAAGCTCAAACATAAAGAACCAAATTACTTCAAGGCGGAGTTCAATTCACAAAAAATGAGCATAAGGAATACTGCTATAAAGGCAAATGGAAATGCGATGACCTCATGATATCCTCAAGGCCCTGTTAGAGGAAAAGGCATTTTAACCTACAGTCAAGGAATACATAGAAATTTGAGGTAGAGTCTCCACATATCAGTGGTTGAATAACCTGTTTGGGTTTTACTTTTAAACTAGTGACCATTTATATTACAATTCACTGGAGAGTGTTATTTTGATGATCTCATCTCTATATAAGCAAGATATCATTCCACCTTACAAATCAGGCAATCAATAATCAGTAGCACGAACAGAAGTTAAGTCAGACAGAGAAGGAGAAATATGGTATGACATCACTTGTATGTAGAATCTAAAAAGAAATTATACAAATGAACTTACAGTAGCACGAACAGAAGTTAAGTCAGACAGAGAAGGAGAAATATGGTATGACATCACTTGTATGTAGAATCTAAAAAGAAATTATACAAATGAACTTACAAAAGAGAAACAGACTCACAGACTTCTAGAATGAGGTTATGGATGCCAGGGCGATGGATCCCTGAAAGGGATAGTTAACAAGTTTGGGATGGACACGTACACTGCTATATTTAAAATAGATAACCAACTAGGCCCTACTGTATAGCACATGGAACTCTGCTCAGTGTTATGTGGCAGCCAAGATGGCCAGGGAGTTTGGGAGAGAATGGATACATGCATATGTATGGCTGAGTCCATTTGCTATTCAACTGAATCTATTTATTATGTTAATCAGTTATGTTGTTGTTTAGTCACTCAGTTCAGTTCAGTCGCTCAGTCCTATCTGTATCTTTGCAACCCCATGGACTACAGCACACCAGGCCTCCCTGTCCTTCAATACCTCCAGAGTTCACTCAAGTTTATGGTGACTGAATGGGTGATGCCACCCAACCACCTCATCCTCTGTTGTCCCATTCTCCTCCTGCCTTCAATCTTTCCAGCTTCAGGGTCTTTTCCAATAAGTCGGATCTCCGCATCAGGTGGCAAAGCTTTGGATCTTCAGCTTCAGAATCAGTCCTTCCAATGAGTACTCATGATTGATTTCCTTAAGGATTGACTTGTTTAATCTCCTTGCAGTTCAAGGGACTCTCAAGAGTCTTCTCCGATACCACAGCTCAAAAGTATCAATTCACTGGTGCTCAGCCTTCTTTTGGAGAAGGAAATGACAATCCACTCTAGTAATCTTGCCTGAAGAATTCCATGGACAGAGGAGCCTGGCAGGCTACAGTTCATGGGGTTGCAAAGAGTCAGGCATGACTGAGCAACTATCACTCACTCACTCAGCCTTCTTTATGGTTCAACTCTCACACCCATATGTGACTAATTGAAAAACCATAACTTTGACTATACTGACATTTGTCAGCAAAGTGATGTCTCTGCTTTTTAATATGTTGTCTATGTGTGTCATACCTTTTCTTCCAAGGAACAAGTGTCTTTTAATTTCATGGTTGCAGTCACCATCTACAGTGATTTTGGGGTCACTGTTTCCATTTTCCCCTTTCTATTTGCAGTGAAGTGATGGGACCAGATGCCATAATCTTAGTTTTTGAATGTTGAGTTTTAAGCCAGCTTTTTCACTCTTCTCTTTCACATTCATCAAGAGGTTCTTTAGTTCCTTTTCGTTTTCTGCCATAAGGGTAGTGTCATCTTCATATCTGAAATTATTGATATTTCTCTCAGCAATCCTTACTCAAGCTTGTGCTTCATCCAGCCTGCCATTTCGCATGATGTACTCTGCATAAAAATTAAATAAGCAGGGTGACAATATACAGCCTAGACTTACTCCTTTCCCAATTTGGAACCAGTCTGTTGATCCATGACCAGTTCTAACTGTTGTTTCTTGACCTGCATATAGGTTTCTTAGGAAACATGTAAGGTGATCTAACATTCCCATTTCTTTAAGAATTTTCCACAGTTTTTTTGTGATCCACACAAAGTCTTTAGTGTAGTTAATGAAGCGCAAATAGATATTTGTTTGTTTTTTTCTGGAATTCCCTTGCGTTTTCTATGATCCAGTAGATGTTGGCAATTTATTTCTGCTTCCTCATTTTTTTCTTAAATCCAGCTTGTATATCTGGAAATTTTTGGTTCACATGCTGTTGAGGTCTAGCTTGAAGAATTTTGAGAATTACCTTGCTAGCCATTGTGAAGTGGGTGCCATTGTATGGTAGTTTGAACATTCTTTGGGATTGGAATGAAAACTGAGTTTTCCAGTCTTGTGGCCACTGTTGAGTTTTCCAAATTTGCTAGCACACTGGGTGCTTCACTTTCACAGCGTCATCTTTTAGTATTTAAAATAGGTCAGCTGGAATTCCATCACCTCCACTTGCTTTGATCATAGCAATGCTTCCTAAGGCCCACTTGACTTCATGCTCCAAGATGTTTGGCACTAGGAATGGTCACACCATTGTGGTTATCCAGGTAATTAAGAATTTTTGTGTAGTTCTCCCACCTCTTCTTAGTATTTTCTGCTTCCATAGGTCCAAATCATTTTTGTCCTTTATTGTACCTATCTTTGCATGAAATATTCCTTTGGTATTTTCATAAGAGATTTCTAGTCTTTCCCATTCTGTTATCTTCCTCTATTTGCATTGTTCACTTAAGAAGGCTTTCTCATCTCTCCTTGCTATCCTTTCCAGCTCTGCATTCAGGTGGGAATATCTTTCCTTTTATTCTTTGTCTTTTGCATCTCTTCTTTTCTCAGCTGTTTGTAAGGCCTTCCGAGACAACCATTTTGCCTTTTTGAATTTCTTATTTTGATCACTGCCTCTTGTACAATGTTGTGAACATTTGTCCATAGTTCTTCAAGCATTCTATCAGATCTAATCCCTTGAATCTAATTGTCACTTCCATTGTATATTCATAAGGGGTTTGATTTAGGTTGTACCCGAATGGCCTAGTGGTTTTTCTTACCTTTATCAATTTAAATCTGAATTTTGCAATAAGGAGTTTATGATCTGAGCCACAGTCAGCTCCTGGTCTTGTTTTTTGCTGACTGTATCTTCATCCATCTTCTCCATCTTCAGCTACAAAGAATATAATCAATCTGATTTTGATATTGACTACCTGGTGATGTCCATGTATAGAGTAGTCTCTTATTTTGTTGGAAGAGGGTGTTTGCTATGACCAGTTTGTTCTCTTGGCAAAACTCTATTAGCCTTTGCCCTGCTTAATTTTGTACTCCAGGGCCAAATTTGCCTGGTACTCTGGATATCTCTTGACTTCCTACTTTTGCATTCCAGTCCCTTATGATTAAAAGGACATCTTTTTTTGGTGTTAGTTATAGAAGGTCTTGTAGGGCTTCACAGAACTGTTCAACTTCAGCTTCTTCAGCAATAATATTGGGCCATACTGTGATATTGAATGCTTTGCTTTGGAAATGAACTGAGATCATTCTGTCATGTTTGAGACTGCACTCAAATACTGTATTTCAGGCTCTTGTTGGCTATGAGGGTTACTCCATTTCTTCTAAAGGATTTTTGTCCACAGTAGTAGATGATCATCTGATTTAAATTCTCCCTTTCACATCCATTTTAGTTCACTGATTCCTAAAATGTAGTAGTTCACTCTTGCGATCTCCTGTTTGACCACTTGCAATTTATCTTGATGCATGGACCTAACATTGCAGGTTCCTACACAGTACTGTTCTTTTCAGCATCAGACTTTACTTTCACCACCAGACATATCCAGAGTTGGGCATCATTTCCACTTTAGCTCAGCCTCTTCATTCCTTCTGGAGCTATTTCTCCATTCTTTTGTAGTAGCGTATTGGACACTTACCAACATGGGTGTGGAGGGGGGGGTTCATCTTTTAGTGTCATATATTTTTGACCTTTTCATATTGTTCATGGGGTTCTTAGGGCAAGAATGCTGAAGTGGTTTGCTATTCCCTTCTCTAGTTGACTATGTTTTATCAGAACTCCCCACTGTGACCCATCCATCAACTATACCTCAATACAAAATAAGAAAGTTTAAAAAATAAGTAATACACTATTGAAGAACAAGATGAGATGAGATGGTCCCAAGTATGGGAACAATGACATTCCCAATCAGTTACCTCCTGTCTTTGGAGTAGAGAATAGCAACTCACTCCAATAATCTTGCCTGGGAAATTTCATGGACAGTGGAACCTGGTGGGCTATAGTCCATGGGGTCACAAAGAGTTGGACATAACTGAGTGACTGAGCATGAATGATTGTCTTTCACATTAATCAACTAGATTTCTGTTATCCTAGTTATTGTGATTTGCTGGAGAGGGAGAATTATTTGAGGCCAAAGGATGCAGGGCAATATGAAACTCTTATCTTAGAGTTTGATTTAAATATAAGTTTTTCAAATACTTAAGAAATTAATAGTAACTAACTTTTTAAACAAAAAAATATATATATTCACATCTTTTGCTGACAGAGCTTATTAAACCTTATTAAGGAGCAAACAATGTAATTATAATATTTATCTATGACTACAAAAAGAAAACAATAGCAGCTTTTGTCCCTAATTATAGATTATGATGCTTTCTTTTTTCAAAAACCAAGATCAGATTTTTGCTTTTAACATGCCTTGATTTTTAATGCTTATATTAAGAATGCATCGAGATATAAGCTACTGTGTCAGGATGGAAGCACAATCAGTATTTAGAGAAACAAATGAGCAAAACAGCATGATTATTCCAATTAGTAGAAAAAACTTTACTAACACACTTATTTTATATGCTATATTACAACTTTGCATTGAATAGATTTAAATACACAGTAAAAAAATACATGAACTTCTAAGATATAGGCTAATTAAGTGGCTATTGTTTGAGAAATGGTCTTTACATATGAGTAAAATGAAGCTACCCAGGAAATGCCACTATGAAAGTAGTCATCTATCATGATTCAAACAAAATTAGTCTAGCAAGAAGATCATATAATTATTCTCTTTTTGAATGAAGCTAGCTTTTAAAAGGCCTTACATAAAATTGCAATAAGGTTTTAAGCAGCAATTTTCTTAGTGATATTATTTATCATTTGGAGCAGTTTCTCAATGAGGTTCTGTAGAAATATTCTTATTTCCTTTTTAAATCAAAAGTGAGTTGCTTGTCTAAATGTACTTCTAATCAGTTATTAGGTCAGTAAGGCAAGCTTTAAGATCATAAGTCCAGCTCATAAATGTATTTTGATATGTAAAATTTGTAATAATTTTATTAATTTTAGATCCTAGGAACACAATAAAAGCTTTCAAACTTAAATGATAATGCATTAGTGAATAGAATTTCAAACACCAAAATTTTCTGCTGAGATTTAAAACTAAATTTATAAATTAAACTTAGGTGTAACCCCTCCGTTTTATGATTAATGAAGCTCACTGAGTTGTTTATATTTGGAACTACCTGTCAGAATGCTGACATCATAACTATGCCTTTTCAGCCAAAAAGAGTATTTCCTTAAAACTTAGCGATGCTTTCTAGAATACTTAAAGAATAAACAAATAGAGATGAACAATGTGATAACCAAAATAAAAAATACATTAGAAAGTATAAATCACAGAATAAATAAGATAGAAGAACAAATAAGTGACATGGTTGACAGACTGGTGAAAAGTCACTGCCCCTGAACAGAAAAAAAAAAAAAAGAAAAAGAAAAGAAAAAAAGAATGAAAAGAAATGAAAAAAGTTTGAGAAACATCTGGGACAATACTAAGTGCACCAGCATGCATTCACATTATAGGGGTCCCAGAGGGGAGAGAAAGAGAAAGAGAA